>NC_092573.1:6240000-6540000 GCF_037975245.1 Apostichopus japonicus
CGTATCAAAAGAATAAATCAATAGATACGATGTATTATTTAATACTCCTCCCCACACATGCAATGTACCTCTATCGATTTAGATGTGAGTATACGTTGACAGGTGCTTCAATACATAATGGAACTAAAAGGTCTTACCAAACAATTTTTTTATTTCTTAGATGCCTTCCGGGTACATTTCAACTGAGGGGTAGCAATATCATTTCATGCACCCTTATACTGTTATCTTCAGAAGATTTAAATCACCAAGTGTACAGTTTTACTTGCAGACGTCGAAGTGTGAGTTCTTTTCTACAAAGATATACTCTCGGTTTGAATATTGCGTGTCAATATTGTAACTCTCGGATAAATATTTTATATTCCGACGGTATAACTATACGTAACTATGATAAATTTCAAACGTCTGAGAAATGCAAAACATGAGCAAACTCCCCCCCCCCCCCATATTAGCAGAGTTTACTTTTAAATATTAATTGTGAGGCAAAAAAAGTAGCTCGGTCAACCTATTTTCGCGAGCCGCACATTAAATCACACACACCCACACACATAAAAAGCATCATGTGCCCTACGAGCCTCCCTGCTTTGGTACGAAATTCTAAATCGCTCTCTATATAGTGATTCTCAGGTGAAAGGTTGGCTACGGTTTGACGAGTAGCTGATCCATGGCTTAATTCAGGCGTGATATAATATGAGCTGTTTTAAGATATTTTTTATTTCATTCTCACTTCCTTTTCTTGGTTATAATGACTTACTTTTTAACTCAATTGCGTATATATATATACAGTGCATATCATAAGTATACAAAAAATATAAATCCAATTCGACGGGTAAAGTATACTTAATAGGTTCATATTGTGGATCATGTTAGCTGTAATTTGTTGGTGTTTAAGTAGTTTATACTTACTTAACCTAGATTTCACATTTGAACTCAAATTTTGCGGTGTATAGGGTTTCCTACCGAGGTGGCTAGCGATCCAGTAAGATTACAAAAAAAAAGTTAAAGTCTGTAGGATGTGGGTAGAATGTGTTCAACTTATCCTATGATTTTGTATGACCTGACTGCCTGATGTACGTCATCGGGTCAGGGTCAGTTTAGTCTTTATGACGTCACTGTATATATGCATATTCACAAGGTGTGTGTTGATTTAAAGCTACACCAGTTGATAGGAAAATCCAGAAGGAGAATTGTAATGAATCAAACGCAAACAATTGGCAAAGTGTTCTCTCCAAATGAAATTTAATTATAAGATAAATAAAATTTCATATTAAATGTTGTATGGAGAAACATTGCGAAATATTACACGATCTTATCATGTAATTTGCACCAATATTATTGTGTGACGGATAACCTGTGACATTGTATCGATTATAATATGAAACACCATCAGATTATTTTATCGATCCTATAGCCCAACATACATATACTAACCATGTTACATACACTATATACCAATCGGAAACTTGCAATTTTTGATGAACGTTTCACCTGAGAATTTTTATGATTACGCTCCATCCAGCATGTAAAAAAAAAAGATCCCCAATCCAAGATCTTTACAACAAGTTGCGACCCTCCACGAGTCTTAAGATATTGCTGATATGTCATTCACCAACACAAATAATAAACGGAAGGGGGCGGGGGGGGGGGGATAAATCACGGTACTTTATACCGATACGTGTACCCTTGCATATTGTACCGGTATGTTTGTTTCGATACCCGTAGCGGTACCTTACACTGTGTTTCTCATTAATAATAAATTGTCCCCCGGGCATGCTACTGAATTGCAAATAATCTAACAGTTGTCGCATGTATTCATATTGAATGCAATACAGTGATCTGAACGCGGGTTATAACTAGGCTTCGGTTAACTTCCCGTATACTATGGGGCACCATATAAGAATCATCATTTATTTCATAATACCATATTAGTTTCGCACACATTTTGTGAGCAATTTTGATTAAGAAATTTAGATTATACGATACCCCTCCCCCACATCCCCACCCCAATATTCGGCCATATCCCCGTGCACAACCATACTTCTCTTACTTTCACCGCCATGGCTCTCTGAGTATCTATATTTGACAGTGTTGTTTTTTGTAATTTGTTTTAATTAAACTTTACTCACTTTGGTCGATATATCACAAGTTAATCGACTAACTCAAATTTAAAAAAAAAGAGACTTTATAACAAAAAACAATGCAGCTTTCTCTTGCAACGATTACTCCATAAATAACCCTTCCCATGCCATTATTCTCATTAGAGTTGCGATGTTTAGACAGCCATCTATACGGAACACTCGTATGATGGCGTCAAATTATTTCCATGCAAAGTGATTTCAACCGGTATTTCATGCCTCTGAACTCACAATTTACTTCAAACCGTAAAATATGAATTAACTTTCACCTGCATGGGGATCGTAGCAGGGCTGGCCCAGCTTTCATTACATTAAGGCCATAAATCGAGTTATTTTTATAGTTATATACCGTGACGTGTCTATCAATGTTTATCTACCTTAGATATAGATCAATAGACGTAACGGGTTATCGCTGGTACAGAGTAGAGTAATTGATGTCTCCGTGGAATGTGTTTCTTATATTAGGTATTCAACTCTCTGAACTTTTTGTCTATTCATGAGATAAGATTTTCTCTATATCTTCATATGGTGTCTTATTTTCTGATAATTTGCTAATTAATCGACAATAAACACGACCTTTGTAAGAGACTGACATCTTGTTGATTGACAAGCGAATATATTGCTTAATGAATCATATTTATGTCGCGTGTCAGAAAACACGCTGCGATAATTATCTAATGGATTAAAATGGACAACTCCAAGATGTTAACGGATCAGCCTACCACCCCCCCCCCGCACACCCGTTAACGATAAATAGTGTCACATGACTAGTGTTAGACACGAATATTTCAAAAACACATAGTATTTCATCATTTATTTTCATTCGCACCGTTTTAATGATGTCACCAAACTAATATGTTCAACGACAACTAATGAAAATTATATCCACATTGTTTAAAGAAAATGTTTGCAATAAACCTGCAATACGATTGTATTTTGTACACCCTGAATTATTGCCATATATATATATATATATATATATATATATATATATATATATAATTATATATATATATAATTATATATATATATATATATATATATACATATATATATATATATATATATATACATATATATATATATATATATACATATATATATATATATACATATATATATATATATATATATATATAATTATATATATATATGTATATATATATATATATATATATATATATATATATATATATATATATATATATTTTATTTTATTTATTTTATTTATTCACAGATTTATTCACAGATTCTTGAACTAGATAATGGGGTTAATTTAGCACCTCGGTGAATGAAATGTAGGTTATTGGGAGATAGTAGATTATTATAGCAAAGTTACCCAAGTAAGATTTTTAATTCGCCTTCCAGTCATCGGGTGGTTAATCAGATGATGCAAAATTAACACATCATTTATTTCCAGATAAAAGGATAATAATAACAGATTATGCACACTTTCTACCCACGCTTGTTCAAAGTGAAAGCTTTAATGCGGTATTCCATTGAGTGTTAAGCGTTCAATTTTGAAAGATGTTTAAGAAATATCATAAAAGCAAAAAACATAATAAATCTAATGCTGCCACAGTGGTACTGGCTAATATGTCTTGAGTCGAGTCGGGAAAAGTGATTAGCTAGAAAAGGGTTTTCGTGGGAAATTTAGACAAGTCTCGGCAAAAGTAAATAGAGATGGCCGCTTGTTCGTATCAACGTATACAGTGTCCATGCGTATAATTACGATATTGTCTCAAGAAGGAATTTCCAGTAAGTTTCAAGTACTTTAAGTTTAATGAAGTTAGACATAATAGTCATCCTCTATAAGATACATTGACATCATAATTTTGCTCTCTATATATTAATTTTATACACTTTTTATGTTGTCAGTTCGAAGGTTCTGTTAAGAGTTTCATTATTCTAGATTCAGCACCTCCAAAACCCATGGCCATTAGAGAAAAATTAAACATTGTAATAAATAAAGATAAACATACAAAAATGAAGCACATGTGGCTAGATGACGTCATATGTAGATTTGATGACGTCATATGCAGATTTGATCAAGTCTACAGCCTTGTGTATGATGGAACATTAAACGGTGGTATCTCTAAAATGAAGCATTTGTGGGTAGATGATGTCATATGTAGATTTGGGAGGGGGCTGTTCATATATTCATCTCTATCATATAGACCAATAATGATGGATCGGTTTGTGACTGTTTTAGAAGGATTTTTTTTGCGTTTGCAAAAGATTGCGAAGCAAAAATTGCTGAAAAATGTCTGAACCTTTAAGCGAAAACCTCCTCCTGATAGCAATACTGTATTGCCAAGATATTATTTTTTTTCAAAGTTTTTTTTAATAATATTCTGTAAATGCATCAGGCAACAGCAGGAGAACATCAGGAGAACTCAGCTGAAAATGCAATTTTATTTCTTTTTAATTTTTCAATCATTTATCTACAGAGGAAAAGAACATTTGTACAAGACATTTCTGATGAAATTCTACGTATATACACAGAACTATGGCCAGGTAAGACAACATTCTAAATGTAAAAGGTTCCCAGAATAAATCAACAAGAAGATTAGAATGGCCGTAAGTTAAGCTATTGAAGAATTTTGCTCAGATCACTTTGCAGACTTCCCACTGTGATATATTTCCCTGGAGAAGTTAAAGGTTAAGCTAGTCAAAACCAGTTAAAGTCAATCTTCCACATCTCGAGTTAGGAGCAAGATATTGAGATCGGGTTTTACCCTTATCAGTGATGAATATCTCTCTAACCAGTAATTTATACTTTAACATTGTTTGTCACCAGGAAATGTGTTTAACTAACTGAAGTCTCTGTTAACAACAGATATTACTTACAATTTGTTGTTAGTTGAGATATTTCCCGAAACCTAACATGTGTTCTTTAAAAGAAAATGTAATTGGTAAAAAAAAATGCCAGCCTACTAGATTCTTTTCATCAATCCAATAGTAAGTATAGCAATTAATCAAAGATTAATTCAACTTTGAAAGGTTCCGCATATTTATATTAACCATCAAAGCAGCAAGCAAAATGAAAATGTTCACCAGATTTTTGTCTTTGCTATTATTCAATGAAGCGAATAAACTGTATTATCATCGGATTCAGTATTTGCCTTATTTCAAAATGACAGTTATATGATTTAATAGCAATGTTGTACAAAATAATCACCTATAAGATTTTAAATCTATAAGTCCATATGTTGTAACGTACGCCAGGGTTGCAAATATCAGCGAATAAATTGCATTTTAACAAAATACTCAGACGTAATCATCCCTTCGATGTACTCTTCTCTCATAAGACATTCAACTACCTCGAAGATATAATTGCATCGTAATTGTTGCCGCAAATATAGAAAAGGTATTGGAGACACGAACGAAAGGGGCGGCTTGCTTTTTCAGTATACTTATAAACTAACTATTTTAGGGTGACATTCTCACCTTTATATATCCAAGTGACAAAGGCGTAAAGTCACTCCGGTAATGAAGGTAATAAAAATTTAAAAGGCTTACTAAGGTTTCATAAAAATCTTGATATTTGACTTTATAGTGAGCTTGAATACTTAAATTCAATATGTGTTTGGTGGTCGGAGCGGTGTTTCGACAGGTTATAAGTTTAACTGTATCGAACGTGTATATTGGATATTAAATCTGATTTTTATGATTTTCATGAATAAGGATAACCTACAACTATACTCACATGATCATGATTTTTCGAATGCCCATTTTTAGATGTGATTCAGTCCAGTATGAAATACATATCATTTATTTAATTATGTTATAAACTGAAGTTAGAGATAGGATTTAAGCTTTATATTTAACACGTTACAAATAACAAGCCAAATTCCATTTCATCAATTTTTGTTTGTTTGTTTTTTGGTCTCTTGAATTATTCAATATTTTTCTGCTTCGACTGTGTCAAGAGAGCAAATATTTCACCGGTGACATTAACTAGACTGTCTATTTTTAACCTTTACGCAAATGTCTGTTGTTTGTTGCAGTTTACATATAATGACTTCGGGGTAGGTTTCACTTTACTGATTTGATTTATCGGCCCCAGAAAAAAAATATTGATATGAAGAAAGATTGATAGAGTCATGGTAGATTGGGAGAGGTAACCGGAATGCATAAATATCGATAAACTCTCCGTAAAGGAAGACATATTGAGACCTTTTGTCATTATATTTCTCAATATATTCGTGATTCAACGAGCATGTTTTCTAACCTCGACTACGCAATACCCATATTGACATAGGATCGAAAGGGTGAACAGTAAGGAGTAAGGGTAACGGTGAGCAGGGTATGGTAATGTGTTGTGCAAATATGTGCATCCTATAACAGCCGTAGATTTGTCATTGAAATGGCATACACTAAACAATTCACAACATTCCATATGTTAATCACAATAATTTACAACACAGATTAAGTATTGATCATGCAACAGTTTGAAATGTTTTCATGTAGGAACTAGCTAGAGAACTTCAAGTCAACAATGATGTTTTGCTGGTTTGATTAGTTTGTTCTGTTCTCTTCTGTCCTGTCAGGTTCTGTGAGTCATGCCACAGTTTGAAATGTAGAGAATGTCAAGTAACAAGTCACAAATCGTTGTTTATTTGTCCTATTCTGTTCTGTTCTGTTTTTCATGCAACAGTTTGAAATGCAGAGAACTACAAGTTACAAGTTCCACATGTTTGTTCGTTTGCAATTCACACATGTTTGGTGTTTGTTTGCAATTAACACATGTTTGTTGTTTGTTTGATGGTTTTGTTCCGTTAGTCATGCAACAGTTTGAAATGCAGAGAACTACTAGTTACAAGTTCCACATGTTTGTTCGTTTGCAATTCACACATGTTTGTTTGTTTGTTTGCAATTAACACATGTTTGTTGTTTGTTTGATGGTTTTGTTCCGTTAGTCATGCAACAGTTTGAAATGTAGAGAACTACTAGTTACAAGTTCCACATGTTTGTTCGTTTGCAATTCACACATGTTTGGTGTTTGTTTGCAATTCACACATGTTTGTTGTTTGTTTGATGGTTTTGTTCCGTTAGTCATGCAACAGTTTGAAATGCAGAGAACTACTAGTTACAAGTTCCACATGTTTGTTCGTTTGCAATTCACACATGTTTGTTTGTTTGATGGTTTTGTTTCCGTTAGTCATGCAACAGTTTGAAATGTAGAGAACTACAAGGAGATTCACATATTTCTTTGTTTGCGAGTCACAAATGTTTGATGTTCGTTTGCAATTCACACATGTTTGTTTGTTTGATGGTTTTGTTTCCGTTAGTCATGCAACAGTTTGAAATGTAGAGAACTACAAGGAGATTCACATGTTTCTTTGTTTGCGAGTCACAAATGTTTGATGTTCGTTTGCAATTCACACATGTATGTTTGTTTGATTGTTTTGTTTTTTATTCTTTTGGTTTGCATGAGCAGAAGTTTGTTTAATTAACGAGATTAATTATTCTTAAACAGTCACGAATTATGTGGAAGAGAATATAAAATAATGAAAATAATCCATAAAGTGCAAGAGCCAAATTTGACATTCTCATATTATTTTTAAACTTATGTTTTTAAATGTTACTATTTTATATGGTTATGTTCCATCCACAGCACCACAGACTTTCCAGTGACATTCGTCTTACCTTATAACAGATAAGTGGGAAAATAAAGGGAATCCCATGCCATATCTTTAACATAAAGGGCCAATATGTTATCTTAAGTGTACTGCCTAATGAAAGAAAGTCGTTCATCGACATCATGCCAAGAACTATATATGTCTCTGGTGTTTCAGCTGACTTCGTATATCATCCTCCAAGTACAAGTTGCCTGGTCTCATATTTACTAACGTAACAATAATTTCGTAACTAGGGGAAACCAATTTAAACAAAAAGCTCTAGAATATCTATTGATGATTGCGTCTCCGACTTTTGCAAGCAAACACACACATACATATAGATATGTTTGTTTATGAATTCTCGTAAAGAATACTCTCAAACAAAGTCATCGTCCAATGAATATTTACGTCGAAGAATCTCAGCTCTGTGATTGATAATGTCCTGATCGACCTCTGTTGATATTCGAAGAGGAGATCCTTCGTGTACGTTTGGCCGACCGGTCGGAGAAAGTGGAGAAGTTAGCTGATCTTGTCGACCATCGGACATCTTTCGACTGGTTAAGTCATTAGACGACCTCCTAACGCCTAACAATTTGGGATCAAATGGCATATCGACAGATTGCCTCCGCACACCTGCTCTTGTTGTACTAGTTGGTGGCATTGCCGAATTTCTCTTCTTTGAAAAGCGATTAGAATGACATGCTTCGTGTAGTATCTCCCTGTAATACCTTCCAGTCAGAGCATAAACGAAGGGATTAAGAGCCGCATTGGAATAAGCTAAACAAAGGCAAAATGTGTGAAAAGGTCGATTGAATTTATGTTTGTCGCTTCCACTTAGATATCCTACTAAATGTATCACATGAAGAGGTCCCCAACATATTCCGAAGAGCAGTACCACCAGGACTGTCATTTGGGTGACTTTAACCTTCTGACGTCTACGAGTGTCGTTATAAGCGTTGTGCAGAGATGCTAATTGATATTTGTTCCAAATTGACCGCACGATCCTAAGATAACAATAAGACATGATAATGAAAGGGATAATATACATAACAAACTTGGCGATAATCTCATAAGAGACGAAATAAGTGTTCTCTAAATCTTCAACGCCACAGTAACGAATGTAACTAGTTATGTCGCACGTCATTGCCATTTCGTTGACTTTAAAAAACACTAAGCTCGGAAGATGAACGAGGAGCGAAACTGTGAACATAAAAAGAGAGACAAATAATATAATAATTGAGATAGATTTTTATTATTTTATTATTATGATATCTTGAAAACATTATGTTGATATGTCGATTCCGTTAAAGGTGTATGTGTAAACGATGTTAACAATAACTTTCCAATGTTTTCCTTTGGTTTGACGTTATATCATCTTAAGATTCGTGGGGGCTTTTGCGCGCGCGTGTGTTTATCCTGCGAAACTTACCGCAAACTTACCATGCCTGTGCATATAGAAAACAAAATATTACATTAATTATACGAGATATGTTACTGACAACCGCCAAAAACACGAATTTCATAGGATATAAATTGATGATTACTAGCATCAGATGTATTGCCAAAGGAAATTTTCTTATTATTAAGCACTAAACCTGCATAACCTGGCCTGTTTTGCTGGAATCAGAGCGATCAGCTGGAATCATTGGTAGCAGCAATCTGGATATCTGAATTCATATACGTCCATCCGTAAAATCTCGAATAGGATACGTTTACTAAATAATAGAGAGTTGGTCTTTCAGTCAAAATATATCTGATCTTGTTTGAAATGTATTAAACATGGGGACCTAGTGTTGTGGAAACCCTCAAAAGTGACCATTATAAAAAAGAAGTACCCATTTTTCCTAGTAATAAGAACTTTGTCAATTTTTATAACAACAATCAAAGGACTCCAAATTGTTATCTAATGCATGAGCCTGTGTTGAGAATATGGTTATTACATTTTGTAACATAGCGCTTGAGTGTGGCTGCTGCAACGTGTTTATTACGCGTAATTTTGTTCATTTTCACGGAGCACATTGTACAGTTTTGATTACATTGCTGCACTGTTGTTTCGTGCTGTTTAGTGTTCCATTCGGTGGAATGTCTTCCAGTTTTCATTCCGGAAAGAGGGTGATTTGTGTACCTTTCTAGATTATCTGGTTTGAATATATATGCTACACAAGCCTAGCCATGGAAGTACAGTGTAATACAGTGAATCAATATAGTGTTTGCAGGAACATCTTCCCACACACTGGGATTATACGCTACAGTGCTTCTCAATTGTATCACTACCGGTCAATTTGTAAGCCGCGCATACGTCCACCGCAGGCAGTGATTGACATATTACGGGATTATGGGATTTACAGATCCAGGGGTTGTCGCGGTCAAGGGGCTAGGAATCGCAGAACTGTTAAATGGCGATCTTTGTGGGACCACAACAACGGTGTCCATCGTGAACTTCTCCGATATTTCCCGACAGAAACCAGGTATGATAACAATGATCACTGTAGTTTCGGCCTAATTAATGCTCGCTCCCTACGAAACAAGTGTGAACAGTTCTTACACTTTGTGGTGACTGAAAACTTGGATTTCTGTATCGTTGTTGAATCGTGGATCAAGGATAGTGACACAATTGAGATCGCCAGTTTAAAAGCCGATGGCTACAACTTTGTCAATGTTGAACGTAAAGATCGCATCGGTGGCGGTATAGGAATTTTCTACAAAAACAATATTTCGGTCGAAGTAATTGATTCCGGGGAACGCTCATCTTTCGAATTTGCTCTTTTCAACATCAGAATTGGTTCGTTTGTGAATGATGTAGCCGCTATATATAGACCACCATATTCGGCAAATCATCCGATTACAATAAATACATTTCTTACGGAGTTTTCTGATTACACCAGTGACTTATTCCTTACATCGAACAGATGCATGCTCTTGGGCGATTTTAACATTCGCGTCAATCGTGTTCTTGAACCAGGCTCAGAGGCATTTATCAACTTGCTCAATGCATTATCGCTGAATCAATTGGTTTCTGGTCCAACTCATATATCTGGGAATACTCTGGACCTGATACTTGTCCGGGAAAACAGTGACTTTTCTGTCACAAATATTAGGACGGATTTTTCTCTTTCCGATCACCGATTCATATTGGCGACTCTATCTACATCTCGCCCAGTACTGGTGCGGAAACAAATTCAGTTCCGCAAGTTGAATTCGATTGATCGGGAGAGATTTACATCGGATCTTAGTTACGAAATGGATGGGATGATGGCACTTGATTCTCTTGATGATCTGGTAACCGCCTATAATATCCGTACCGAGAGAGTATTGAACGATCATGCCCCTGTCATCTCTAAAGTAATAACTGTTCGCCAAAGTGTTCCGTGGTTTGATAATGAGGCGTCAAGGCTGAAAACTAAAACACGGAATGCAGAGCGGCGATGGTTGAAACATCCAACCTCTGAGAATCATGATTCGTTTCGTTCATTCCGTAACGAATACAAAAACCATGTCGAAGCATTGAAAAGCACCTTCATTCGGAGGAAGATTGAATCATGTGGCAACGACACCCGTCAACTGTTTGCTACCGTCGCCAACATTACTGGCAGTACAAAGACCAATCCTCTACCGGAGGGTGTGTCAGACGATCAGCTGGCTGGTGACTTTGCCACGTATTTTTATAACAAGGTCGATGTCATCCGGAATGAGCTCGAGCACCATCCTATCTTCATCCCACCCGAGATGAGCGTACCACCTTTTGCTTCATTTTCTACCATTGATGTATCGACGGCTACAGCACTCATTCGTAATGCAAAGCCTACGACTTGCCAGCTTGATCCCTTGCCATCGTCTCTTGTCAAAGAACATTATGACATATTTGCTCCTATATTTTGCAAAATAATTAATACATCGCTCTCCACTGGTAATTTTCACCCTGACTGGAAACAAGCTATTGTCAAACCACTATTGAAGAAAACTAACCTCGATCATATAAAGAAGAACTATCGCCCGGTTAGTAATCTGTCCTTCCTTTCAAAGATAGTGGAGAAGGCCTCTCTGATTAGTTTTACTGAACACATCGAGAATCACGGTCTCCTTCCTCCGTATCAAAGTGCATACAGGGCCAACCATAGTACGGAAACACTCTTACTGAAATTATATAATGATATCATGTGCAATATGGAGCGCCAGTTATTAACTCCATTTGCCGCAATGGACTTGAGTGCCGCGTTTGACACAGTCAACCACCAGCTGTTATTGGACATTCTCAAGAAGTGCTTCGGAGTTCACGGGGTAGCTAGAAAATGGGTATCGTCGTATTTATCTGAGAGACAATTCGCTGTTTGTATAAACAAATCACTTTCTACGCCGATGAAGGTCAATTTCTCTGTACCACAGGGTAGTATAAATGGACCAGTATATTTCACCTGCTATACTAGCACAATGAACACATGTATCAGTGATGACCAATTCCTCATTGGCTACGCCGATGACCACAGTATCTACTCTAGTTTTAAACCCGGAGATGTTTCTTCAGAATTTGAGTCAATCAGGGGTCTTTCATCAACTCTAGAAAATGTGAAACTCTGGATGAAATTTAACCGTCTTACGATGAATGATGAAAAATCGGAGTTTATCGTTTTCGGAAGCAATCACCAACTACCAAAGTGCAATACAGACGTTTTATCCATTGGGGACACTCCTGTCCGTCGTACCCATAGTGTGAAGCTACTAGGTGTTTACTTGGATGAAACCCTCAATCTCAAACATCATATTTCCATGAAAGCTCGTGCATCAGCCCTCGCCATGTTTAATCTGAAGAAGATCCGGAAATATTTGGACAAGTCGACATGTCTCAAAATTGCAAATGCCACGATTTTCTCTCATATGGACTATTGCAATGGTCTTTTTATCAACCTCCCGGCCTCCACACTTCATCCCCTACAAAGGATCCAAAATTACACGGCTAAAATTATTCTCGGCAGATCAAAATATGATAGTGCCTCCGCAGCATTGAAGGAGCTGCACATCCTCCCCGTTAATGTCCGCGCTGAGTACAAGATCCTCCTCCTCGTTTATAAGTGTATACATAATTCAGCACCAGCTTATCTGTCCGAGTTGCTGGAAATTAAGACACCTGGTCGTTCAACACGCTCGTCAAAGGGCATTCTTCTCAAGGTTCCTTTCACACGCCGCAAATGTTTCGCAGGCCGCTCTTTCAGCGTCACTGGCCCTAGACTTTGGAACGCTCTCCCCGTCGACACAAGAAATTCGAAGACCATCAGAACTTTTAAAGCTGCTTTAAAGACTCATTTATTTAAGAAATCGTTTTTATAATTGTTTTGTTGTTCAGCGCCATTGAGTGTTTTTACAGTAATGTGCGCTTTACCAAGTGTTTCCACCTTAACCTTAACCTTGAGAAATTAGAATAAAACCGTAATTAGAAATTGCACTTATGGGGGGAAAACTTTCAAATACTGCAATTTATTGCACAAAAAAGCATAATTTGGCCATGTTGTCGATTGCCTTCTTTTCCTCTTTTTTTTTGGTGGGGGGGGGGGGGGTTGGGTGGTTACCTGCATCGTCTAGTTGATCGCATGCAGCTGTTCAATTTAGTATTACCGGCAGATAATGTTAATTTGTAAAGCGGCCTCCAGGTTACAATTCTGTGCTGATATATGCTGTAAAAGTGGTGCACTTCATCTCTATATATTTCAACGGGTCAAAACTATCTGCTCTGAGTTCTAAATATGACCGATTACTTGTATTATTTTGGCTCCTTTAAGGATGAAGTTTGGCATTATTTTAACTCCTCACACGTTGTGTCATATTAAAAGACTAAAAGTAAGAAAAATGAGTGCCAGTCATGTTTCTATATAATTATTCCGGGTTTTAAGATAAATGCCAGTATGGTCCTTTCGGGCTAATTTGATGATGGTTTCGGCTAATAAGTGCACTCAGTAATGTCAAACCATTGTTTATATATTATATATATATTTGAATGTAGTTTGTGTGTGTGTGTTGCATCTGAGGAACTTACATAATGGTTTTTGTGTTAGTCTTATGTCCAGCCATCGTAATTGATTAACCTTGGATGTAAGGGTCATTTTTTGCAAACGTTAAAGATGGTTTGGAATGCATTTTGACTGATCGAAATTTGTGTCCATAATCTACAATAGCATATCAAACTTGTAGTAATATGATCCTTTAATTGTACAGACTTATTTCGCACATTATGTGAAATATTGGTTGTTACTTTGATACAGGATAAGTGATGATGTTAGTACTGACTATTGCAGAGCTCGTGAAATCAAACTTACCTATCCATATAGTTAAGTTTGTCATGGTTGTTCGGGTCACTGTTCGTGAAGTAAGGGATTCCATCGGCCGAAGAATAACCTTGTACCGATCTAAGGTCATTGCTACAAGTGTTGCACATGAAGCTTGAACCGCAACCTACCAAAAAAATAGAAATAGAAATATATATATATATGTATATATTGTAAATCAAAAGCCCTTATGTTCATATACTCTTATTTAAATGCACAGATATGAATATGCTTTGGTATGTAAGTAAAACTTTCGAGTAATGAAAATGGCAGTTGTAATCTGAAGGTGTTATTGCCACCCATGACGTCAAAGGCCAATAAATTGAGAGAGGTTAATTTAGAGCCTATATTGATAAGTAGGTAGATTCATTTCTCATGATGGTTCGCTTTCCCTCTTCTACGGAGTCAAGTTTCTTATAACGTAGACGATTACCTTGTTTCGTGAATGTTTCTTAATGCAATTCTCAAGTGAATACAGAAATAGCTAAGCACTGATGGTTCATTTAGTTCCGAAATGTAGGACAATGCCTATTAATTTTAAATCAAGTTTCACGGCATGGATTCTAGAGTGAGGTACTCGGTGAATGGCATATGCCATTATCCACGTTCAAGTTCTAACTATGTAATACTAACGATTATATATATACTCTTGTATTTTCTGTTTTGGTTGCCTCTGATGAGATGTCATCCTGACAAGATGCCGAACTAAAATGACTCGTAGTTTTGTAGGTCTCTTAAATGAAATGGCAGGTGGCTGATTTCTGACGTTCGGTGCTTTGAAATATGTGAACATTCTTCTGCATAATATTTACTAGTGGTTAGATACCAGGGTGGAAGTCAGTAACCAATGATACCCATTTGGAACTGGTTTGACGAGTTTTGTACGTCAATGTTTCAGTGTGGGGTTTACATTTGGCCTTTTTGATGGCATTTTCGATAGAACCACGAAATGACTGTCTGTTGAGAAGATATTGTGACATTCCTTTGGTGCGAAGATCAACATTGACTTCAGAGGAGCAAATGCATGTGTCCTCTGTAGGCAAAAAAAAAAAAAAAGCCATTTGAGTTCGCATTGCGGTGCCATAAATCTGGAGGTAGTGTTTGTTGTCCAATATTATTATTGCTTGTTAAGATAATTTTGCATCAATTCAGCCAATTCCTTCTTCGTGGGTTTTTGGCCACGTTTGAAGGCGGTGATGCACGGCGAAATACCCTCTTCGTTAAGAATATAGGTGTATAAGATACTACAATACTACTGTATGGGAGTTTAAAAGACATTTATTATATTCAAGTTTTCCAAACTTGTTCTACTTCAGACGAAGATGCAGACAGGCCTTATTAAGAACATAGTCATAACATTGCAACGAAATTTCCCTCTTATACTTACAAATAGCAATTCATGCTATATCTCTCTATGAGAGCTTCTAAGAACTGGCTATTCATTTCAAACCAATCTTCTTCACCAGTACATCAAGCATATTTTAAATAAACAAATGGTTTAGGAGCCCGTGTCTGACATTGATTTGGTTTTAAATCCCACGTTCCCGAGATTGCTTTTCAACCCTGAGAGAAGATAGGTTAGATTTGTTTACTTCCAAGCAGCCTACCTGTCTTCTTTTGTGATCTATCAATGCCGCTTGCAGTTTGCTTTGTTGTAACAACTCATTTTGTAAATTGAACACGACGCCATCTTAAGTGTGGTATCAATCTCCATCAATGTTACTTTTTCCCATAAACAAAATGGAAAAGTTTACCAAAAGAGGCCATCTTCAGTTGTGCTTCACGTTAGTTATTCAATTGTAACGGAAACAATTTCTATCAACTTACTTATCCCGACCTTCTATGTACCGAAAAAGCAACATAAGTTTATAACTTTTGGCAAAATTTAAAAACCGAGCAAACAATTTGGCTACTGTCGAAGAATAAATCTATATGACACGGTTACAGGAGTACGCAAAAGCCAAAATTCGGTATTTAACTAAAATCCTTACTAAATCTTTCAGCACAAAAGCAATGATTTTTTTACGAGCTTGATATTGTTCCTAAAAGAAGCAAATCCCTTGCAAGGGCGTCTCTTGGGTCATCTGAATATTGCTTTTATTCATCCAAAACACAACATTTCGTGCATCACTTCGTTTTCTCTAACAATTTCTGTCTTCTTGATTGTCTTTTTCCTTAGTCGTTCTTACTCCAAAATGCAACTTACAATCTTGTTTTTGTAACATTTCGATCATACAAGTCTCACTGTTTGATCAGGGCGTAAGATTTTTTCCATTATAAAATTAACATATGACTTTATTTCATTAAAAAAACAATTGAATTTACGCTCAAGTTGAGTATTTTCCATCTCTTTCGAGATCCGTGCTAATGATTCACGAATGAGTTGGTTAGAATCATGATAGATGATATACTCGTTGATAGATCTATAGAGTAAGGCAAAATATGTTACAAAGTAACATTGCTCGATTCAGTTGACAAAATGCCTACAGTGGAATGACAACTGTTATTATCAGTTTCGAACCTCTAGACCTACAATCAGCGTCCATGGCCTATTTGGTAAGGGTGTCCGCATATAAAGCGGTAGGCGCGCGTTCGAATCCCACTGGGAGCTACAAGTTTTTCACTGGATTTTCCAACTCATTACTTTTTCAATTAGATAGATGGTTAGATAGATCATGCTCTGAATTATATACATGCATCCATTAAAATACTTACTCCGTATTTACTTAGAACATAATTGTAATAAAACTTTACATGAATTAATATTTAGGGCAATGACACGTCCATCTGTCTCAAGAAGTACATCAATGAAAAAAAAACGATATATTCGATTGAATAAACATTTGCAACCCCTTGGACAAAAAGCAAATGAATACCAATGGATTTCAATTGACCAGAATTTAGACATAAAACAGCGGCCATCAGGCCATAAAAGATTTCAATTGACCAGAATTTAGAAATAAAACAGCGGCCATCAGGCCAGTGACTTATTGCTTGGATCAGAGATAAAGATTAGGAAAAGAAGCTTTATTTCACTATGTCACACATCGATTTCGAGAGACTTTGGTTAATAGTCCAACACAAGTTTTCAAGGACGAAATCCCAAAAATCCAACTTTGGCATGTTCTGTAAACAACTGGGTAAGACTTGTGCTCCCTGTCAATTGTGCACATGATCGTGGCACCTGATTGAGCATCTCGTTATGCGTAATTTTATATCCGTCGGTTTGCGTATATCTTAAATTACCTGTGCTAGGTATAACTCACGTATGAAATGACGCCAAAGAGATGTACCCAGTGACCTTGCCCGCCTCGCAAATGTATTTGGAAATAGTTTAATTACCGGTCGTTACCATTTGCATATCAAAAAGAAGGGGAAAGTTTGATGGTTCGTTTCATTAAGTTTCATCAGGCACTGTTGTCTATACAATGCTTGAAAGCAAACTAAACGATATTCTTGTCCAGAGGTAATCCATTCAAGAGGCCTTGATAAACTTTACTGAGATTAACGGCGGCTATGCAAGCAGAAAATTGAGGAAGGGATGTCTTTAATCGACTTCCCACAAGGGCAATCTATCACATTATCTAAGCCCTAGACATAAGTAAACTCTGTCCTTCGAAACATTTGCGGCTTTTCCTAAAGCACACTAGTAACGAATTCAATCCATTAAGCAGATCGAAAGGGCGATAGTAAACAGTAATGTCTATTTTACATTTACTCTTTCATTAATGCTGTCACTCTGCAATCTGTGGGATATTTATGGGGCGAACGAGGGTTCAAGCTTTTACTTGAGTGATTTCAGTGAGAAAGAAAAAGTAAACATTAAATGGAAACGGTAGAATGTCGTGCTGGCAAATATTTTAAATGCCGTATAGTCTGTAATGCTATTCTATTTCTTAGTAATCATTTTTACTGCATGAAAATTAACAAAAAAAAGGACATTTGTCATTTTAGTCAGCTTTGCACATAATATGTCACCTCCTTTTAAATACTTTTCTACTCTACTCAAAATTATTTCTATGTGGGTCGGATATTTTTTTTATATTACGACTACGTCTAATTTATAATTGTTCCATATACTATAGGTAGATCTTATTACCTACTCCGATAGGCCACGAAGTATTATTGGACCATCCATCGTAGTAATTGAGTACTATCCATTTAACTTGTCTACGTTCGTCTACACTTGCCCCCAGGTTTGAGAGGTTGCTGAATAACTTTACGTTATCAATTTATCTCATGTCACAGTTGCTACATGACTCTTTAATCAAATATTGTTATAAACGCTCACGGAATGCCTCGTCGACATTCGTCTTTAACTTGGCTATACTGTGTAGGCTAATTGAAGCGATTCAGCCAGTGAAGACAAGCTTACAATGCTAATACCACTCAATACTATCCTCAAATATACTATATGTTTCAACGAACTCACTAGTAACGACAGTATTAACAGTTCCGAACCTATTATCTGATGTATGAAACATATCCATACAGCTCATACTGTAAATAAGAGTGATGTGAAACTTAACAGAAAATTACTGAAATACAGATAAAAGAAGTGTCCTTGTTGGGTGAGTATAGGAAGTCATTGGGTGATATCATGCATATTTAATCTATCAGTTAGTATGGTCACTCAGTATGTGAATATTTAGAATAACGTAGGCTAATAAATTATTCTGAGTCAACTCCATCTTATGATACATGTAAGATATATACTTGCAGTGAGTCTGTACTCGTCATCACATGCCAGCAACATGATACGTACTCTCTCTCTCTCACCCTGACGGATTTATACTATTCTGGTACTCAAGATCTTAGTATAGTTTCTAGTGCATGAATATACGTACATGTTCTCACGCTTAGAAGCTCTGACTAGTACTCGCCCTCATACTAAGGAATAATGTGTACTCGTATTCATGCGGATATACTCGTATTGTAAATCTGCTATTAACATAATAAGAACAAAAGTACTGAGAAATCACGGCAATCTCTCTTTTATCTTATTATCATATTTTTAATTAACTTTAGAAAATTACTAGCTACTGGCTGCATTGCTAATCTTGCACTGGCATCTTAAGAAACTGCAGCATACAATCTCTGGTCTGTTTTAAGAACTTTGTTGCTAAAAGCTTGAAGTCAGCTTTTTGCCTGCGGTCCAAAAAATTACGTATGTAGAGTATCAAACTGAGATTGCAATTGATTCAATTAAGACGCCACCTAAAAAATGGTGATTGATGGTATTGCATTGAAAGAATGCGATTCGATTCCCAACATCTCGTTATACATGAATAGCAGTATTCATCATACAGCAAACGAATAATAATAATAATTTTTTTTTTTTTACTTCTCCTTCAAACACGTAAATAAAACCTATACCACTCAATGTACTAAACTTGCATCTTGTAGGACTTCGTATGAAATAACCTCAAGAATTCCATCAAAACTAACTTAAGAAACTGCTTTAGAGGTGTTTTTTTCTTGTGATATAATCCTTCCATCCTTCCGTTAATCACAGTCAGATCATACGTGGTTCTCTTACCTTGTTCCACTTGATGACTGCAAAGATGTCATGGACGCAAACTAGATCTGAAAACACGTTCAAGAATTAAATGCAGTATTGGCACACTTACCTAGATTCTATTTTTAATATATCTTAACATAGGACATGAATTTGTAGAGAGATGAGTGATCAAGGATTATAGGACGTACATTATGATTTCATCAAGCCTTTTCAAACGAACTTTGTGTAAATAAAACTCAAGTGAAGTTTAATCTTAGTGTACGCATGATTGATCAAATTAGATTGTCTTTTCTTTTTTTCTTTTTTTGTGGTGCGTGTGTTTTGCTTAATATATAAATCATAATATAATTAATATTTTTAGCAAATTATGCCAAGTTAAAGAGTTAGAATTCGCTAATACGTTGAAGGGAAATAACTGATGATTCATGGGAATATTTAGATCAGTCTGTACGAATTTAACACTGTACTTATAACAATGCATAAAGTCAGGGGAACAGTTTTCCAGTGGGGATAATCCCCCGTAAATTTCGCCAGAGACTACCCGTGACATTTTCTTCAATATTTTTAAGTCAAAATACTCCTGTGGCGTTATTGTGGTCACCTTGTTACCTATGAAAGTACGCTTTGATTTGTTTCTTTTCATGTATTGCCTCATATGGAATAAAAATCCGGGGTCCAAGTAATCCCGTGATGAGAACATTACCTTCAGTACAGAGTTTTAGGTAACGTTTGTATTCATGCTAACCAGCCCATCACGTGATAGTTATAGCTTAGTATAACAAAATACCCACAAACATATATAAGGAACAGCGTATGCCGCTTTGGAGATACACATTATGGTTTATATGTGACTTCATATATAATACTATAGACAGAGCTACTCTTTGGGCTTTCCCATCCTCCTCCCTCCCTCCCCGACCCCTTTTTTTTTTGTCCCTCACACTTGTATGCATTACTGTCAATGCCTTATTTTTCCATGATTTTTTTTGTTTTTCTATGGAAGCAATATTTTTGATCGCTTAGGGGATCAGTTGTTCATCACTGACTGATCTCTCTTATTAAAGGATGGTTAGGTTTCCCTTACTCTTAAAGTATGTCGTTTTCCAAGTACTTGTATATAACCCAGTAAGTGCATTACCATATTATCCGGTTTGATTACAGCAATGACATTTCGCGACTGTATAAACGTGACAGACCGAGTTCTTATTTCAACCCATTTTAAGATGCTTTTACCAATAACTAATTTACTATGTATGTAAAGTACCTCTCATGTTATCAGAAGGTTGTTAAAATGGTTCAGTTTAATGGCAAGTGTTCTGAGCACTTTGTCAGTAATTTATCAAGAATAGCTGTTATGTTAAGAATACCTTTTAGCAATATTTAATGGTTTCCATTTTCTTTCCCTTTGTTTTTGTCAAATATTTTTTCTTTGGCAGGAAGGAAGGCCAAGCCTAATGCCGTCTCCATAACTTTAAAACGTCATTAAGTTATATGATATGCAATTAGTATTTACTGGGGTGTTTTTGTAGTTGCTATTTAGTTTTGTAACCCAAACCAGAAACATTCACAAGGAATCCATCTGTAGTGATCGTATAGACTTGTATGACTAGTGTTAATTCAGCTATGTAACATAGACAACGAATACATATTTTGTAAATCTTATATCTCTCTGCACCAATTATTAAAGAAATAAATTTCTAAACACTTTCTAGAAACTTTCTCAAGAGGAGCTCTCACTGCTAAGTAAGCTTTATCAATGTGTTTTGCGATGGTTTTATTTTCTCTATTTTCTACTATCATGTATCAAAATTACTTTGAAAGGTTTTAAGGGGTCTCCAGTACCAATCTTTAATTTATGAACACTGTGATAGTAACTTGATTGATTTGATGATTTTTTTCTATTTCTATACCCGAAAACTGAAGCATTATTTTTTTTTTAAATCTGCTTCAAATTGTGTTGATCATTATCAGTCGTCATGCAAATAGCAATTCTCATTCTCCTAGACTAGAGAGAACAATCAGTTAGGTCTCTCCTATCATTTAGGTCACTCCTAGAGAGACCCAATCATTTAGTAATAAACTGTGGTTATTTTTTTATGTTAAGTTTCCTTTTTTTTTAAACAAATGAATCCTGTTCTTAGGCTCCTATTGATTGATGAAGCAAGTTTGATATTTATCAGCCTTCCATGCTGTGACAGTCTAAAAGCCTGAATTAATACAACCCGTCATATCCAATAAATAGTCGGGTAGTTCCTTGATCACGTGGTTGGATTTTGTTGCGATTATAGAGTACACCTGATGGTTACGCCAGAGGCAAGTTCTCCTGTCAAATACGGACAATTTAATTTGCCAATGATCAAATTAAGAATAATCATGTGGACAAATGATTGGTCAGCAGTGGTCAACATTTAAAAAAGGAACCTCTCTTCAAGTTTGATTTATTAGTGTAGTAATATTGTGGTCATTCGTTCTGGATTGTTAGTTTATTTTGTATGTATTTATATGCGTAAATGTATTCCAGTTAGTAAGTACAAGCCTGAAAAGACAGACAACCTAATAATAATATGTACAAGGAGGTAGCAGGGGATGATGTGATCATGAGAAGGTCGCGAAATGTTAATTCGCAGAACAGATACCATAAACAATGAGCTGCATTTCTCTAACATCGGGACTTCGACAATGTGATTATGTCCGTAGCTTAATTTAGCGCAGTAACACGGTTCGATCAAAAAGAACAGTCAAACGGCTGAGAAGGTTACTACTATTTTTTTTTTAATAATTGAATCATCTGGCAAGGCATATTTTATTCATGTTGGGTATAAACTGTGGCTCGTGGGATTATATTTTTTCTTTGCAGCAGTCATTTAGGTAAAGCAGCGTGTTGCGTTTCACTTCATCGCATAAACATGCTGTCTCGTTACTTACATACAAAAAGCTTTAAGTATTTCTCTATTACCAAACACGTACCAAGCGAGTACCATATAGTTTAATTTAGTTCGTTAAAGACAATTGTTAAGATCGTCTCAATTCATCGATGCATACCGTAAGCCTAAGGGCAAAGTCGCTGTATTTGTGGGAAATTTCTTAAGGGTAGGTTAAAGGGACCGTATACAGGGACACAAAATTGCCATACGCACTAAATAGCCACAAAGTTGCAGAACCAAACAAACCATTTCTTCACCCTTTGAGCAATTTCGGAATCATCTATTTGCTTACAGGGATTCTGTAGTCTCATATGTTTTCATAAGGAGTCGTGTATATATTCAACTGGTGTAGTCATTCGTGGGAGCAGAGGGGTATAGTACCCGCAGATGAAACGGGCGGTAAGAGAATTAACAAAAGACCCCCAAATTGGAACAGAATAGAATTAATGGCCATCGTGATATATTCGATGGGCAAGGTACGATCACCTTCTCCTTAAATTGATGCATATCAATGTGATGACGCCGAAAGTCCCAGCTTGGCTGTCTAGCCTGAGTCACGTTCATCATGTGGTTTTAGTTTATGCTTGTGTGGCCTCTTTAAGCTTTTTGGTATATCTTTCGTAAATAGATTGCGCGGAGCAAGTGTTTAACGGGTAAAGGTTTCAGCAGAGCAACTTGAGAGATGAGATCGGGAGGGGCATGGGGATGGGGACCGGTAGGGACGGTGATCGGGAAGGGGAATATTGACAGGGCGTGACGTTTGGACGGTGCCGGGAACTGCTAAGTAAGAACGGGAAGTAGAAGAGATGTTGGATAACTGAGATGGGGATGGGATAAGACATCTTTCAGTGTTTAATAGGATCTTTAAATTATACATTTAACTATTGTTCAAATGTATGTGTATGCTACCTATATGTTACATGTGCAGCACCATTAGGCCTTTACCCTTGGAACGCTACGTAAGAAAGCTTGACATAACCTACCGTTTTTTCTATAGCCTATTTAGTTGCTTAAATTATTCTTACATAACTGATTGGGCTAACTATACTCATTTACATGGTAGGGGAGTCTTAGATACCCTAATTTTTCAACTCTGACCACGCCTCCCTGAGCGCTGCTTAGTGGTAACGCAGCTCACATTGGTTTTACCTTTCTACTGCGCACCTGAATATGAATATTCAGCAAGCACCAAGAGAAATGACAGGCATGTCTTCTTCATGCTCATTCGCAAAAGCAACTTTGTCCAAGCACCACAGTTGCGACCTCATTGTAATATTCCAAACACACTATTTATAGCAGCTTTCCAAAGGGCCGGTATCAAACAAAGGCCTCTCGTCAGTTTCAATAAACCAAACTTTGGAAACACATCGTTGGCTTATGTCTTCGTGTATTAATTTGTGAAGTTAAAGTTATTAATACAACGTTTGGGCAAAGCTATAACGATAATCAGTTAGATCATAATGAGCAAATATTAAGCTTTGAAACGTTTCTTTGGATTTGTCGATAAAAGTTTATATAAATTGGTTTGCTTTTGCATGTGACTCTAGTTAGTAATTGGTTATTTTCTTTGGGTGCAGGAAGTACATGTTTGTGTACTTGTCATGCATCCCAACTGAAGGTTAAAATGTCTATACATATGGTGCCATGAGAGGTCATTTTAATACAAGCGATCAGCCAACTTAATAACCTCTGAATATGAGTTCACATAGGGACAAATACTTAGCTTTCCCCCAATGTACCCCTCACACCTCGCAGCCCCCCCCCCCCTACACACACACCAAGTTGGCTGGATACGTGCCTGCATTTTTGGTACTAACTTCGGTATCATATAAACAATGCTTTTCTTGTGGCAGGCTCCTAAATGAGTCAAGAGCGAGAGTCCATGTTACTTCAAAGTTCCTCATTTTTCAGGGATCCCGATAATATTTTCCCCGCTCATCCCAGGGCCTCTTGTCTATAGACTTGATTTCCTTCCCGTTGAAAAAAGAAATAATAAAGTATATTATTGTCGTGCCAAAAACAGTATGTTTGTTAACAACACCAGGCCGGCGGAGACATAGTAAGACATTGTGTTTTCAATGTTTACAATTTGTGCAGAACATTCTGTCTAATAAGTGAACAACATTGGTGTTTATAATCATATGGACCCCTTAGGGCTGAGGGGGACAGAGCAGTGTGTTAATATTACACGGTTTGATAATAGCGATTGCCCACGCAAATTGCAGCTTTAGACCGAACGGCATTTTGTTTAGTATCGGCAACGCTAATGAGCAGTTAACAAATTCACCGCAGCGAGGAGATGCCGCTGGTTACCACAATCTCTAAAATTATCACAGATATCAATCCAGCCTGAAATAATCAAAATTCGCAATGTAGCCCAAGGAATGAAACTTCATATTTTTATTTTTATTTTTGCTTATGATTTCTTCCCAATATGTGTAAAGAAGTGACTCCATACTTCAGTGATTGACCAGCAGGTTACATTGTGTTTACATTGTGTTTGGATTACATGCAGAGTTGATCATATCATAAATGTATAGTGAGTTATATATATAGTGAGTTATATATATATATATATATATATATATATATATATATATATACGTAGGCGTGTTTACGGATAAATACACCATTGAAAGTTCTCATATTTCCATTACTATCCTCTGAAAAGATATACGTCCCTTCTATCCTAATTTTCCCTGTTCCTTGTTCCATACGTTGAATTATTCGTCGAAACCGAATTTCCGTAATCGACATTTTTTTTCTTTTAATGTTGTGACGTTTTTACTTTCTATATATGTAACGACAAAGCTGACACGTCAAGGTGATTTGTTTTCTTAAACAACATTTTTATTTCGAGGGTTTTCTTCTTCTTCTTTTCCCCCTACTTTAAATTCTTCTTCTTCTTCATCATCTTTCTTGCCTCTAGTTCTTACTCGCATGACATTCAAGGCATCCATATAACCAATTAGCCGTATATAGCTTATATTTAACATCTTTCAAGTTCGGCGTCGCACGAAAGCACCTGCTCGCCAATATTTGTACAAGATTGTCCACGGTTAGATTGACGGTTTTCATTCTATCTCTATGGTTGTCCTATAAACAGTCCATAGGCTATTCATTCGATTAGACCTCATAACCTCAGTTCTGCAGATGAACCTTTTTTCCCCTTTTCTTAAAGCGTGTCCTTTCTATTTTAACGTATATTCGTACACATGCATGACATTCTATGATATTCTATTTCTGACATATTTCTTTCGCCTGTATACACCCACCCACCCTATTAGGTCATTAAATAGTATATAGTACAGAATTATTTTTGTGACGTGCTTTTCACCGATAAGATTTTCCCATTGGCCTACATTTCAAATAATATAGGGTTATCAAAAGCACATTTAAAAAAGTTCCAGAAACAGATCTGACTCTTCGTGCGCGTTTAATTCATCATTATATATAAGATCGACTAAAACCGTATATATCTTAAAGTCTTTGTATAACTCAACTAGCTCTTTTGATTATTAGCTGCTAGGTTTCAAACACCTCATAAAGTCTAGAGTTTAACGGTCTTTCGCTATTTCCTTGGTCAGATAACACAATTTTAATCAATTCCTCTTTTCTTCTGATATTAAAAAGTAACCCAAAAGGCATCATTCAAGCCATACTGTGTTACATTGCAACCAGCACAGGAATCTCTTTAACGCCATATCGAAGATTGAAAATGTCAACAAGGAAGTTCGAAACGTGAAGATAATTTTTTCCTCGAGGGATTTTTTTTTTTGTACTTTACTTTTATATACTTAATTTATTATTGTGTGCGTGTGTGTGTGTGTGTGTGTGGGTGGGGGGGGGGGGGCTTCTGTTGATACACAAGATCATTTTGACTTTCTTGAGAACGATGGATAGACATCTGTGGTATAGTCTCGAGTAAATTTTCTACTTAAGATTATATATATTTCACTCAGTTGATCATCGTATTGTATTCAACAGAATTCATTCTATGGGCTTTGCTGGTACTGTATTTAAATGGTGTGCGTCCTATTACAGATATTTGATGCATGTGTTAAAATATATAAAGATTCTTCCAATGGTATACAATACTTTGGGAGAAATAAGTCCAGCCGCCATGTATGTATGTATATATATATATATATATATATATATATATATATATATATATATATATATATATATATATATATATATATATATAGGTATGAATTAAAATGAATTAGAATAGCTAACAAAATATAATATAAATACTGAGCAACAAACGCTTTTTTTCTCGCTGGCAGATTATTTAAACATTGACAATACAAAAAGGTAGAAGATTACCGCACGAGATGTAAATGAGATAACAACCCTGATGCGAGTTTACTGATTGCATCTCTGTAATTACGAAGGCGATGTGTCTTAAGTTACTTTTTTTATAGGTTAATTCGTTTGGTTAGAGCTTATTCGTCCGTTCCATATTCAGCCACAACTTGGCCTCCTTTATCAAGAAGAACTGTTTAAATTCATTGGGTTATACTTTTTTGGTAGCACTTTTTTCAATGGTAAGAGAGCAGAGAAACCTGTCTGTTCAAATCAATCTGTTACATGAGTGCATTTTACCCATCTTAATATAATATGTTGTATAAAACGAATAATGAATGGTTTCCATTCGTGCAATAGTGCAAATATTTTATTCGTTGAAAGATGTAATTTGTTCCATTCAACTCGGCTGCGCCTCGTTGAATGGAACATTCCATCTTTCAACTCATGAAATATTTGCACTATTGCACGAATGGAAACCATTCATTATTTGTATAATATTACATTTGTGTAATGAACATTCTGATATGGGTGGTCGCAGTGATTTTACGGTAAACAGAAAATAAATTTCTTTTCTTCGATTGCGACAGCTTCTCTCCATTAAACCCACCTGGTCAGAGTGCATTTAGAACAAGACACATTGAATCTGCTTCGGAAGTTTGTTTTCCGAAATTCATCAGCAAACACGTATTGAGACTTTAATGGTCCTTGATTTGTGGAAGTTTGATCCTAAGAGATACCAACATTAAAAGTCCATGTGGCCATGGTTTAGGAGGCTTAACACTTCTTTTTGTTAACATAAAACACATTCACTCAAGCGCAGATACATACCCTCATGCACTTTTCATTTGCCCTCATCCTCCCCCCCCCCCAAACACCCTACAACGTCATGGCATATGGTACGGGTACTCCCACTTTCACACATTAGCTCACCAAATATTAGTTCAGTGCCGCAAGAGCAGTAAAGTGGGCAACAATTTTAAGGGACATCATTGCCAAATTGTCATTGAAGTATAATGATTTTATACCTTAATTACATTAAGGAATAAAGATACTAAGTAAAACAAAACCCCTTTACAATTTAATGCAAAAAGGAGAGCGATTTCAAGTAAGACTAATCTTTTGTTGCAATCTTCTTAAGGAAGAATTGTATATTACATGTTATAACAAGTGCCTGTTAATTAAGATATGTAATAATAATAATAAGCAGTTATTTTTACGACGCTAAGGCGACCACAGATGTGGGTGAAACCCACAAGGAGTTATGGATTACAACTTACACGTCGGGTGGCTTCCAATTCAACAGTTGAACTTAAATTTGGAATCTTTCAATTTAGAAAGTCATACCCGGCCGGGTATCGAACCCGGAACCTCCCGATTTTGTCCCCTGCATTTCAGCTTCATTTCATGAAGAGATTCAATTTGTGATATGACGAACCTAAACAAGCCAATATATCATAAGGCGAAAACTTTTGTGGAATTCAGTCTCCCGTATAGAGTATACGCTTCACAAACAGTGTAAGGCTTAAACAATCAAGGTCAACTTGTCGTCAAAGTATATATCTTGGTAGTCCACTTAAAATGTTATAGGTTATCACCTGAAGAGAGGATTTTTCAACACAATTTTTTAGAGCGGTCTTCCGATCTCCAAAATAAATACCGTGGGCACAGCATAAAAGTATTACGTCATATATACGGCAGCAAACTTTTGTTCTTTTATCAAATTTCTTAAGGCATAATGTCTGAGCAAAATCTCCTTTGGTTTGTTTTAACAGGGATTGTGATTTAAACAATAGGACATCAACTATTATGTCAATATTTTCACGTCATACAAAACCATCATCTAATATTGAACAAAGTAAGTTTACCGTAGTAATTTTTAATAGAATTTGCGTTATGCTAATATCTAACTAAGAAGATGATTAATATATAAATATATATATATATATATATATATATATATATATATATATATATATATATATATATATATATATATATATGCACTGCACGTGTATTGAAATGCCGAGCGATGAATATATATATATATATATATATATATATATGTTCATCGCTCGGCATTCCAATACACGTGCAGCATTCATATCCAGTCACAAACTGCGAACGAGTCGAGGGAATATGCAGCAGGTCGCTCTAAATTCAATTCATCTCTTTCGTCGTGTTTTTTTTGTTTTTTTCACTTCTTTTTTGCCATATTTAGTATTTAAAACTCAGTCATATATCTTTTGAGAACTAACATACGAATAATTTCTGACATATCCATTTTTACATATAAACTCATGACTTAATTTATTGATGTAAATATGTCCAAAATGCTTACCAACTAGCAATAAATCGTTTCTTTATCAAACCATATATTATTGTTTTTGTAGTCAGATTCGAATGACATGATCATACATTCTTAACTTCCTTTAAAATTTATCGCTCATGCCTCGCACATTACATCATAGTAATGAATTCACATTTTTTACAACTGTTTGGTTCGTAATATATTTATAAACTGTATAGTTGTTCGACACAGTCATTTGTGCAACTATACGTGCATCTAAAGATAATATCAGCGTAATCAAAGGAAATTAATAGGAACTCTGCAAGGCGTGATTAACAGTTTGTTTGACAAAGTAGTAAGTCTTTTTTATCTTAGCAATATATCATTGTCTTTCTGTGTTTTGTTTTACATCGAATGAAACATGCCACTAGTATCGCAAAGAAAGATCTTAGAAGTATAGTTTAAGGAGAGTACAGAGGCATTTATGTGACAATGCGTCATCGTTTTAGCATATTTACTAACTCTATACTTTTAACTAGAAAAATATGAACGGACAGCTGCACACCTACAGGCGATTTGAAAATCAGACAAGGAGAATAATGTTCTTATCTGTGTCTACTACCAGCATATTGTTCTAAAGACATACTTGGAAATTATTCTTATATATATTTCACCGGGTGTGGGATTAGATTGAGAACAGTAATTTATTTGCTAAACTGTAAATTAGCTGACATGTGAATCCATAGAAATGTTAGCTGTCATAATCATTGCAGACACCATTACATGCTGATGTCTGGTGCACCTGGACTGGACACACAGAATTTCAGTCAATCTAGAAAATATTCTTTATATTCATAACAGACACCATGACATGCTGGTGTCTGCATGGTAGACCTGGACTGGACACACAAGATTCAGTCAATATAGACGTGATTCATTATAATCATAGCAGACACCATAACATGCTGGTGTCTGCATGGTACACCTGGACTGGATACACAGGATTTCAGTCAATATAGACGTGATTCATTATAATCATAGCAGACACCATGGCATGCTGGTATCTGCAATGGTATACCTGGACTGGACACACAGGATTTCAGTCAATATAGACGTGATTCATTATAATCATAGCAGACATCATAACATGCTGATGTTTGCAATGGTATACCTGGGCTGGACACACAGGATTTCAGTCAAGCTATGGAATATTCTTTATATTCATAACAGACACCATGACATGCTGGTGTCTGCATGGTAGACCTGGACTGGACACACAAGATTCAGTCAATCTAGACGTGATTCATTATAATCATAGCAGACACCATAACATGCTGGTGTCTGCATGGTACACCTGGACTGGATACACAGGATTTCAGTCAATATAGACGTGATTCATTATAATCATAGCAGACACCATGACATGCTGGTGTCTGCATGGTACACCTGGACTGGACACACAGGATTTCAGTCAATCTAGAAGTTATTCTTAATAATCATAACAGACACCATGACATGCTGGTATCTGCATGGTATACCTGGACTGGATACACAGGATTTCAGTCAAGCTATGAAATATTCTTTCTACACATCTGCTAAACATGGGCCTTCCTTTCGTCACATGAGATATAGCCTAACCTTATTTAACAGATGGATGCTATCTTAAACTTCAACTAAATGTGTGTGTATATTGGATTATTATGTATTGTATGTATTTTATATCCTCCTGCAAGCAGGAACTCGAGAAGAAGCCATCATTGGCTTATCAAAGCCGCAAGCTGACCGAAGTCAGTCTCTTAGATCATATTTAACGTCCATGGTTATGAATTGTCAATTGTCAACAACTCTGTAACTGGACAACATACATTAATCTTTGAGTGACTCGAACTGGGGACCATTATGATTGAAAGGCACCGGCGTTAACCACTGAGCTAACACTCCTTATGAGCTAACACTCCTTATAACACTCCTAATGGATCGAATATCCGTATAATGTAATTAGCGATGAATGACATTATCAGCAGAAGGACTGGATAAACGTACACATGTAGAAAACAATAGCTATGCACTTAAACTCTTAAATTCTCATCAACAACAACCAGAAGAAAATCACATGAGATTATCACTATACTGTCACTTTTTATTTGTACAATAACCGTTGCTGATTGATACATCCGTGTTGGCCAACTTTACCGTGAAATGTGTTGGTGGGGGGGGGGGGGGGGTTACTTAAGTCAATCCCAGAAATCTAATAAATCTTGTGGTCTCTGTAATATTATCGCTTATGAAAATTAATAAAGCCTTTACTGTCATACCACCATCTCTCGTCTTGCATTATTTGAAAAAGGAGTTTTGTTCATAAATTCAAATCAATCTCTTGTTCTATTTTTGTCTCTCTAAGAATTTCAAATCAGAGAGGACATTGCTCCTAATCTTACTAATTTTACGAAATCGTTTTAGTTTGTTTACCTCACTTTTCCTATCTGAATATACACTTTACGTCATAACGCATAACATTTTGTCATACCATGTATACTGGTAGGTATATGATAATCCATTGTACGCATTTCTTCCAAAGACAGATGTGCTGTGATCATTAATCCCGGAAACCTTGTATAAGCAATATTTATATCTTCTAATTTACCACATTTACTTAAAACAAAATGAAACTAAATAAACCCAAATAAGGTGACAGGGCATCCATGTTAATCAATGTTGCGGTTTTGCTTCAAAGAGCAGAATGACAACACCGTACATTCACAGCGGAAATTATTTCCGTTGCCAGGTTTATTGACATACATTTAAAATGAACATTTAATTTTAAAGGAAGACGTGACTGATAAATGTTGACTTCAGGCATGTTCGTGAATCACGTTGTCACGCTATCAACATGCTGATAATACTTTAAAGTATACTACATTTTATTGCTAAAATTAATGAGCCCAAAATAGCACCCTTTTGTCAAATTACTGTAAAATTTTGAACATCTGTAAGTTACATTTTCGTGCAAATCAACATGATTTTGTTTTTAAATATACTGCTCGAAGTCATTACTGTTATAGGCGACATGTGTTCCCTTAATTGATGAAAACGTGTGAGGATATATATATATATATATATATATTAAATGTATGTCAATAAACCTGGCAACGGATATATATATATATATATATATATATATATATATATATATATATATATATATATATATATATATATATATAATTATATAATTATAACTGTAGTTAGTTGTAAAATCGACAACAGTGAACAAACTTCCAGCCTCCACCGGGATTCGAACCCGGGCCTCCCGCTTTATATGCGGACACCCTAAGCACTAGGCTATGGACGCTGATTGTATGTCCAGAGGTTCGAAACCGGTAGGGAGTTCGTTATTCCACTGTATACATACATATAGGATTGGTTGGGGGAAAGACGCACTTAAATAAAATTAATTCTTAGCCTATTCGATTTTGTCAAGTCTTTGAAACTTGAGATTCATACGTAAATATTTCAAGAAATCAAATATATATCTTTCCTCGCCTAGACGAGAATTTCATAATGAGCTTGACGAGGACCAGTGCGTCACTTGAAATGTGAAGTATTGACGGTATTAAAAACTTATACACTATAAAACATGTTTAATACCAATCATATAGACGGTAATATTAATTCCTTGAAAAATAAGGAGATGGACTTTTGTCTCTCGGTGACCATTGTTGGTTTACAATTACACAGTCAGCTGAATACCAACAAACCATATCGTACCATAACAGTCTATGCTTGTACAGTACAACTAAACTATTTCAATGTACAATTGAAACACCCTACATATACGAGATCAAAGCAAACACCAATGGATACAGTTTGTTTATTGTTTTTACGCCACTCCTTTCAGAGTATTTGTCTCAGAGAAAATTGTTATGTGATATTGACTTAAGTTACTCTAGTAATGTGATATTCGGTTATTACCACTGGGAGGCAACCCCCCCCCCCACCCAATCCTCTCTCTCTTCTTATTTCTTGGCATATGATAATAGATATTTGTTGAAACGATATATGATACGTGGTAGGTGGACGTGAAACAACTACTTCATTATACATAGTCAAATGAATATTTGTATCTTTAGGGTCTCAGAAGGTTAAAATCTCCCAATACGACATTTATTTTATGACCCATGATGTATCTTTATGCCTTTCAAGTCATTTCTTTCCTTTTATTTCAATGGTCGAGAAAACCACAGGATATTTAAAATTTAAAACAAGTATGAGTATTGAAAAGTAATCTTTTTTTGTCTTATAAATAAGCTAACGAAATGAAATGGATCCACGAGCTGGTCCTATATTTGCATGGATTGTTTTAATTGCTATAAGGTATAACAATTACAATCGTCTAGATTGCTTGAAAATATGTGACGTACTTACAATGACACACAACCTGGGACCACATGAAATATTTCAACAACAACAGCAACAACAAAATATGTCAACAAACTGTGTAAGTATAAAATATTTAATATGTTCCGTGTATGACTAATCGCGTTAACGAATACCTTTCGGAGGCGAAAAGTGCTGTCAAGTCAGCCACAATCACATAAAATTGGCCGAGGGTTGAGGGCTGAGGGCTGAGGACTGAGGGCTGAGGGTTGAGGACTGAGGGCTGAGGACTGAGGGCTCAACTTACAAACACGTTCGTGGTTATCGCCAATCACCCCGACGAGTAGTTTACGTATTCAGTGTGTTTCATCCGTCTGCAGACGTATAAATTCCCTTAAAGTACCCTCACATTACTTGTTATCCACACGAATCTATAAGGTTAGTCAGAGGTTAATAGCTATACCCCCCCCCCCCCCACACACACACACACATCACTAAAGCGGTTTGAAATTGTAAACAGGGTGAAAAAAATATGCACCAAAATGATAACCATCTTTATTCAGACGATGTTGAAAGTTTATGAGAGGCCCTCAGTATGTCGACCATTTGATTAACTGTGAAAACTTTAAGCAATCTTGCTACTTTTGGTTCCACGTGGAAATTCCATTTTTTTATTCATTTCTCTCATATCTCAATAATAACAAGTATTTATAATATCCTCTTATAACAGCTGCATATTACGATGTATTATTTGTGATTTAGGTTTGATTTTTCTCCGGAGCTGTTTTACTTTGTATTTGTTTTTTATGTTTAAATATGACTGTGATTCCATAATCAAATAAGAGGTGCCATACGTATTTTTTTATTCAAAAAGAGTTTAGTCTTGGTTTTATCTCACTTCATTCTTTCTTATTTATTCTCTCGCTCTCGCTCTCTCTCCACTTCCTGTTTGCCAATTTGGAATTTAACCGATGATTAAAAAGTTAAAACATCTTGATAAGAGAAAATCTTCCCGGACTTAAACTTTGACAGAAACGATTATTGGTTCCAATTAACTGTTGCTTCATTTAACTTTCACATTGTATTCCATCAGACACTGTGACACTGTGACATTGTATTCCATTGAGGTACATAGAAAAGAACAACAGTATCTCGCATCTCCAGCCTTGAAACAAATATATGCTTGACCTTAAACAGTTTCACTGACATTCCACCAGCCATCCCATCCGTCCCCCCCCCCCCACCATTTGTTTCCTTTTGAATTACAAATTATTTCTCTCCATATACGAACGATGGATCAAAGAGGACAATCGTTTGCAAATATATGAACCCGTCTATATTTCTGTCCTCTTCTCTGAGCTTAGATTTTTTTTTTTACTTCTTCTTCTTCTTCTCCTTCTTTTCCTACTTTTTCGTTGGTTTCGTGAAAGTCCAATTTGAATATGACTCTTCTTATAACATATGGAGAAGCCCTAAAGGCTCTCGTATTTACCTTTATTTGAAGATCACTGACATCAGAGAGAAGCTCAATAATATTGTTATCTTTAGTAAAGGCAGCATCAAGGACAAAGCTTGAGGTGCATACTCATTTACATCTAGGGAGGGGGGGGGGTGAGAATTATATAAATATATTATATTAAAAAATAGAAAGAAAAAATATGGTACCGATATCATTTCAGATTTGACGGTATTATTTTACAGGAATTCCTTCTATCAGTACACATCTCCCTGAATTTTAATGTGTATAAGTGTGTGTGGTTTTGCTATCTGGTTTTCAGTGTAAAATAGACTATAGGCTAGTGTTAAGAAAGAGGTATTTTGAAATTTGATATTGACACAGTATTGTTGTTGTACATATAAGGTACCTGGTGAAACATAACGTTATTTTAGCAAACCACAACTGCAACAGGATTTTTTGCAAATCTGTATGAAGTTCACAATAAATGTTTAAACAAAAAAAAACTGTACTCAATTGGATCAGGGAAAAGCACGGAATGCCATTTGTTTAAAAAATGTCCAGAACAACATATAAGCATGTCCAAAATAATATGAGCGTGTCCAAATTTATATTAACATGTCGAAACTAATATAAGTGTGTCCAAAAATATTATGAACATGTCCAAACTAATACAAGTGTGTCGAAAGATTATATGAGCATGTCCAAAATATTACAAGAGTGTCGAAAAGTAAATCAAGAGGGTCGAATTTTGGCTGCTAACTTCAATTTTGTAGTGAACATTACATTACAATGTTTTGGACATATTTGATACATATATGGCATTCTGTTGTACATGCTCATATTATGTTTGGACATACTTATTTTGGTTAGGACATGTTTATATACATTTGGACATGCTTATAGGATATTGGACATGCTTATATTGTTTTGGACATTTCTGATTCATAATGCATTCCGTAGAAAGCTAATCTGACGGAGTCAAATTTCCCTGATAGGATTATTTCTGATTTTATAACTCGTTAATTAGGATCAGCGAAATTATTTTTAAACACATAGATCTCTTAATTTCCTCAATAAGCAGTACTCCCCCCCCCCCTTCCCCTTCCAAAAAAAGAAGGGTTTAACTCAGATGTTTCTTTAATCAATGTATTTAATCAATGAGAAACGTTTTTCCGTGATTAGTTGGAATTTGAAAGTCTAAAATTATTTAAATACAAAATAATGTACGCCAAACAACTTTTATTACCATACGATGTCAGTGACTGGTCAATTCTCTTCGATTATTTTTTTGTCAAAAGCAACAATACTGGCTATTTCAAGGATTAGTCTAGGTAAAACGTTTGTATCATCCTGCATGGTGAGATCTGAACAAAATAACATCTCGAGTAAAAAACAGATTATGCGTTAAGTTTATCTTTCAAAGCATTCACCTTTGTAGCAAACTATAAAACTCACTCTTAATCTGTCCTTCAAGGCAATTTGTTTTTCAAATTGTTTTATGTTAATACATTGTTTTGTTATTAACAAATAACTTAATCAAACATTGTGTGTAGTCTTCACATCAAAACTGGGACAGCAAAAGAAAAAAAGGTTTAAAATACCACAACGTTTGCCTATGGAATTCGTAATCATATTTTCGAGTCGTTCAATATGTACATTTTGTCATCAAATTTGCACATGATGCCCTCCAGAAGCGCATGTAAAAATGGAATGACCTTGTGTTCCAGCTGGTATGATAAATTGAATATCCGGTTTTTGAAGAGATGAGAGAATGAAACATACTCAAATGAAATCGCAATGCAAATTGGGTTTTTTTAAATATAGAAATATTTGTTTTCTTTTGCTATTGCGAAACCATTTCTAATTAATATGTTTATACGATTACATATATATATAATCCTCTTTTTGTACAGATTGACGGTACTAAAACAGAAGAAGAAGAAGAAGAAGAATAAACCAGACTTAAATGAGTCTCATATCGTGAGTTTGTATTCATTGTTTGCTTAATGAGACATTCGTGTTAATAACCAGATGGTTACTTCTAGGTTACGGAGTCTGGGCACAAGTGTTGTAAACCAAACTATACAGTCCGCGTAAAAAAACATTTGATATTCAGAAACACTTTGCGCACTGTTAGCAACAAAAAAATAAGATGAAAGCTTAGACAACGTCAAGGTTACGTACCTCATAAAGCTATCGTGCGCCATCTATATAGAAAATGATTTATGCTCGCAGAGATGGGCATCGGTCTGTGAGTGCATGAAAGAATTTAACCTGAAAGAGTATTTCTGGGTAATGTTTCCATGCGCTTCAATGTACATGGAAATATATATATATATCTCTGTCAGGGGGTGTTGAAAAGGATTGTCATCGGACTTTTGCTGATATGTAATGCTGTTATGTTTTCATAATAGTAATAATAACAAATGATATTAACAAGAAATATTTAAACTAGACTAACCTTGTATATGAAAACAGAGGAGTAACAATATTTGAAAACCTATTTCTAAATAACTTTTGGTTGACGTTCATTGATACAAGATTGAAAATGAACCAATTTGTAGAGTTTCCGTTAGGTCACCCTGTGTGGGGGTTGGTGTGGGGATCTTACCGAGCTCTGAGCGCTATCAAACCTTGACCAACAACCCTCTCTCCGTTACCCATTATAAGCCCACTGTGGAGGTTTGTGAAGAATCAAGAGTACAAATTCAAACTTCAGTCGAACTATACACTGACGTCATCTAGACGTTTTAAACAGATATTTTAACTTGTATACTTTTAAGGAACAGGTTGGGAATTAACGGTCTCCATGGTGATATAACCTGTAAGTATAATCTTTCTTGTTATTTCTCTTTTTGAAAAAAAAGGAAGAAACATGTCAGCATTTCTAGGGTTGATACTAAAATGTAATTGGCAGTTCGCGACAATAGAGCAGCAGCTATTGGGAATGTGTTGCTAGTGCTATGGGATTCATCGAGTATAACTACTTTATTTATTCCTTTATCGTAATATATATAATTATATCCTATACAGCAAACCACTGTGACGGAATGGCTTTGTTCCTTCATACTGTTGTGTTCGAATGTTTGCTCGATTTCAGTGTTCATTATGCTTTAGTTGAGCAAGTCATCTTAGAATGAAAAGAAAGTATGAGACCTCTTCGTAAAGAAATAGTATTTCGAAAAATTTAGAAGAGAACAATAAAGCCAAATGAAGGGGGGAGAATAAAGGAGAATATATTGATAACAAAACAAGATAATTAAGATCATCAAGAAGGAAACAACAGTAATCATTATAAATTTGAATGAACAACTCGAATGCGATTGAATTGCCTACATGTCATTGTTATCATCTTTTTTATGAATTGATTTCTACTTTATTGCTGCAAATTAGACCGAAGTTGAGGATTGCTAAATTATTGGACGCCGACATATTAAATCGATATAAATTCATCGAATTATAAGCTACTGCAGTGATTAGGTACACTCCTATTTGAAACAGACCGCATGCATCTTTTCCCATAAGTGAAAAGTAAAATCAATTACGTTAAAGGAGACACAAACACTAGCATCATTTTATGTTTATTTGATGGAGATACCTGTTATGAACAACTCTCACCACCCCCCCCTCTCTCCCTCCCACCATCCCTCCCTCCATCCCTCCTACCTATACAGCCAAGGAGACACGAGCCCTATCACCATTACTGGTGTATTTGATAGAGATATGTTATGAACAACTCCCCCCCCCCCGCTCTCCCTCCTCCCTCCCTCTTCCCTCCCTCCCTCCTCCCCTTCCCTCCCACCTCCACAGCCAATGAGTCACAATCCCTACCAGTTCCTAGCAGCACTACAAACATGACAGATTTACCAAATGAAGGCTCCCAGACAGGCACACACGATATCTCCTAAAAGGAGCAAGAGTTTCTTTCTTAGTTGGAGGAATTATATTCTTCATATAAAGATCTCAGTCACAACATAAATATGTTGGTTAAGTTTATGTCCCATTTAAGACATTTCGAACAAAGTTATACGGAAATGAGGCAATATGTGTATCACACGACCTCTTTTAGTCTTTACTAGTCTACAATTAATTTCTTTTTGACACTGTGTATAATTCCATCCGGAAAATTCCTTTGAAGTACTTATAGGGGGAAAAGATTTAAGATAAGTATAGCAATTCTGTTTTCTCCTGCAAGAAAGTTACGGTAAGTAGTATGTAAATATTATTTGAATATATACACAACCTGAGCATTGTCAATGGTAATCCTGTAAAATGTTGTTATTTGCTGGGATTTAAAAAAAAATGGTCAAAAAAATAGAGAAAATAATCATTTTTTTTTAATCTCTATTTTAAGGTTGGAAGTTTGTAAGTCGATTATCTTTAGAAAGTGTAACGTCACATTGTCCTACAGCCACTCATGCGCCTTGGTTGTACCGTCTGGACCGGCCGGTAAACACACGTTAACAATTATGACAGAAATTGATACTCAAAATAATTGGCGAAAGACGCTACAAACTACATTTTGTTTTATTGCAAATAGGCGGTCAGAAAACTATGTCAACTACTAACATTTTATCCACTCAAATATGACATAGTCTGGTGTTAATTATGTTACGCTGTTCCCTAACGAAATCAAAAGGAAATTAATAAACGGTCCTAAACAAAGGAGTCGGGCATACCGTCTCATGTATAGGCACATAAGCAAAACTGAATCAATACTAAGAAGAATCATTTAGTGTGATTGCTCCGTAGCCAATTGGTTGCTATTTATATGCACTTCAATCGACACACACAAACAACAGTAAACAATCAATCGTTGCGTAGCTTGGAATGTAGTTGCTCGATCCATATTGTGACATTCCTGTGACATCATACGTATCATTGCAATGTTCTGTGATATCTAATTTGAAAGTATCATTATTTATTTAGTGAATTTTTTTCAATGAATACAAACAATACGTGAGAGATCCGTAAAAGGTGAATTCATTATGAGACTTAACTTTCACTGATAACGTATAGGCCTATAGAAACTTTTCCACCACTCTTTGACCAAAATATACTTCTATTGCCGGAAGATCGCTTTAAGATCTTCAAACGTAAACATCGACCGAATGAATACAACGACATCTGTGACTCTTTCGCTTGGTAGTAATTGAATCTTTTCCGATTACGTGAACCGTAAATAACTTTTCCACATTTGACGTACTTTTACATTCGACATGACCTGTTTAAATGATTATTCACCCCCTCTCTAATCGATTGCGTTATATTAACATAACTACAAGTGGATAAACGCGACAAGATAAAAGGCTCGTGGGAGTAGTGAGTATTGCCAAACTCGAATAGAGTCTGCAACAAATTTCGATTTCGTTGTTCCTAACAAGGTTTCGCGAATCTTATACCACGCTGCGTAAGTTGATGACGACACTTATATTAAAGGGATAGTAATATTTTAATGGGCAAGAAACTTGTCAGTTAGACAACCTTGTCAGAATGACTTAGACTATAACTCGAGATGAAATATTGTGTTCTATCGATAATTGTGCAAAAATTTGGTTACTAAAATTGCTGCACTGAATTCACACTTGGTGTGTTGCATTTTGTCGATAATGTCGTAATGTCGATTGACTTAAAACTTAGAGAGCTTCCGTGAATTATGGTGTCATGAGGTCAAAGGTCAGAGGCCAAAAGTTAAATTAAAAACATCTGGGATACTATACCCTCTGGAATTTTGCAGTGCTTCAATTAATGTAAACGGCAACAGGTCACGTGGTCAATGGAGGTCAACGGGTCAATCTGGGCAATCATGTGACAAAGTTGCTCGAAAATGTGTGACAAAGTTCGTTCACACTCTCCACCTCTCTCCACCTCTCTCCACCTCTTTCTCTCTCTCTCCACTTGTTACTATCGAAAAGATGTTGAAACTCTTCTATTTGAATTTCTTCTTGAGTCCGTGCTACTAATGTTTTTCTTGAGTCCGTGTTATACTAATGTTTGTCATTTGCTAACAAAACGGACGTTTCTTAATAATATCGTCGAATCGATCGTGACAAAGCTAGAGGCCATCAGCTCCTCCGAATAGGAGCTTCCATATCAAACTTTCGATCAAACTTACTCGACGTTTTGTTTTCCCGAAAGGGAAAACTATGGAATCACTCTTGCCGACCTTGCGAAACTGTGAAAGGACCCCCGGATTGTAAAGTCGACAATGACTGTAACGAGGATTGTAAAGTCGGTGATTACTATGACAGTTAGATTCGTCCAACACGGCAGCATACAAAAACGTTGTACTCAAAGCCGAAGCCAAATTGAATTAATCAGGTCCAACATCCGTAGTCTTCGCATGCTAAGTTCTTCAATACCTCCCTCATTTATTTCCGAGATAAATGTTAACACTGTTATTGTTTGTCCATTTCCTTCCTTTTTATTATCTCCTGTTATTCTTTCCCTTCCTTTTTTTTTTTACTTCCGTTTCCTTTTTTCGCCACCCCCCCCCATCCCCTTCCATCCCCTTTCCACCACCACCCCCCCCCCTTTAGCTTGTTTTCAAGTGAGTTGTACAAGTGTCTTACATCGTTACCTGACAGTGCCGTTGGCATGCAGAGCCATATGTGTTTGATCCTCCTCGTTCTATGCAATAAGGAAAAGACGGGCGAACACATTTTGGCATATTTATGGACGAAGATATCGGTACGCGATGACGACATTTTTGCCTCCCCCCCCCCTTCCCCACCCAAGAAAAAAAAAGTCCAACATATTATAAAAGCTTGCATAAGATCTATGGCATGTAGGTAAAAGAACTGCTTGTTACCTGATCATAAAATTACTAATTATGAAAGATCAAGTGGAATGTAATTTAAGGAACACGTGGGAGAATACAAACAGGAAATTCAAAATGACCAACGGGAAGATAACCAGGCAGAAAATCATAAAGTGAATTAAAGACAATTAACAGAACAAATAGACAAGTCATAATTAAAAAAAAGATAGTTACAAACATATTAAATAAAAGAAACAAACAATCGTGAAGCAAACCAAGAAGACAATCAAAAACGCTTAAAAAAGTATAAACTGTAAATATGAAGAAGCTCGTGATGAAAAGCAGGAGTGTCAAGGTGATAGACATGTGTGTTAAAGGGCATTATACAACACCTACTTATATTCCGGCCATTTAATTGGTCAATTGCTCGTCGATTGCATGCAAAATCCGCTCTATTCCACTCTATGAAATAGAACCATGCGTTATACTTTTTTGGTAGCACTTTTTTTTCAATGGTAAGAGAGCAGAGAAACCTGTCTGTTCAAAACAATCTGTTGCATGAGTGCATTTTACCCATCTTAATATAATATGTTGTATAAAACAAATAATGAATGGTTTCCATTCGTGCAATAGTGCAAATATTTCAGAACAAATTACATCTTTCAACTCATGAAATATTTGCACTATTGCACTCATAACCATTCATTATTTGTATAATATTGCGTTTAATCTAATCCACTATTGTGATCCTTACGCTACTCCAAACATGTACCTATAACACACTTTTCGCGAAAAACGTTTCGAATCTTACGAAATCTTAGAAAAACGGATGAACATTTTCGTCAGCAAAATGGCAAAGGATCCAACGATAATCCTAACAACGTTCTTACAATTACTTCTGCATTACATGCAGAAAGTTCACATCGGGTCGCCTCAGCATATTCCTGGATTACACACCGTCCAATCTACAATAGTACCCAATATGCGAACGTATACATTACACGAGAAGGTTTATGTACACAGAGTACAGTGCATTATATAGTCCCGTACGAACGTTATACAATTGAGCTGCTTATTGCGTTGAAAATATGTGTATTTAGCAACACTTACCGGCTTTCCAATTTAAAATCAAAGCCTTTAAAGTGTCATATGAAACTAAAACTTATTTAGCAATATAGGCCTAAACGAAGAAAGTATGACCATGGAGGTTATTACCTCCATGGTATGACCAGGGAGTTGTTATGGTCCATAACAACTCCCTGGTATGACTAAAACCATCACAGTTTACGGGAAAACCAACGTTATTAACGTGTTGACGATCATATCTGTTTCTGACTTGACAGAGTGTACCCAGAGTCCTGGACTCTGATTGGTCAAATTGAACATGTTAACGTTACTGTAGCTTAAAGGTTGTCAGTATAGGCCCCAGATTATAGCACGCTATAATTGCTAGACGTTTTCAAAAAATTCATAAAAAAGTACTTTCTTGGAGGTCTTTTCTCTCCAAATTGTTCTCAGACATATTTGAGGAACACACAAGATGACAGCCTTGAATGTCCCAGTAAGGAAATCCTCGAATGTTGTAATAAAGACAAAAACAGTTTAAGAATTTTGACCAAAGGTGACCACATTGGAATATCTAGCATATTTGGGGCCAATACAGCATACCTTTAACCTAGTTAGCGAAATTTTCGGATTGTACCGAAGGCCTAATACCTTACGACTATAGTGTAGGTCAAGTCTATCGTTATCTGTATTTATGCGTCTTGCATTTGCCATTGGTGATTCGTTTCCTTTACTACGGACGATTAATACTATACTGTACTGTACTGTCCTGTCCTGTACAGTACTGTACAGTACAGTACTGTACAGTCCTGTCCTGTACTGTACTGTACTGTACTGTACTGTACTGTACTGTACTGTACTGTACTGTACTGTATGCAATATAGCCGTACAGTATACGTAACGTTATAGAGATGATTTCATTGGTTGAGTAAAAATTCTATCGCAGTAATCTTTCTTTCACCAATCGCAAGTTATACAAATGTAAGTAACAATGGAATGATAAAACTTCCTTTTGAACAGGAAGACAGTCAGAACACAATCAGAGAGACAACGAAAAGGACTTTCAGACAAAAGAGGGACTTTCATTATTGCAAACAGTAAGGGAGATGTTCAAAGTTCGTTTCAAGGCAAATAATAATTAAAACAATCAGTTATTATGTTACGTGATGTTTATATTTGTCATTACTCACGTTCCGTTCGAAGCTAATTACCGTGCGTTTTCATTTTCTACGGCACTTGACGGATGTTGTCGCTAAACTGCATATATATCGCTTTTATTAGTATACTATATGCCAGTATATATTTGTGTTGATGGTCATTGGTATGACCTTTACCAAAGGCATATATAAACTAAACACTTTACCCATTAATCTTCTTATATACCAGTAGCTTTATCAACAACCAAAACAAAAGCTAATATAAATCAGCAGGGAACTGCTAAAGTTGTCGTACGATTGGCCTACTAAAAGCTTTCTCTCTAAAGAACATGGGAGTTAAATGGATTGAAAGCTTTTATTAATTCCCCATTAATAACAAATTTCAGGAAGATGATATTTTACCTCGAGCGAATATGTCAGAATACGCCACATGACGTTATAAAACTAATGTTTGTACCTCCAACCACCAGCTCTCCTGCACAGTAACCTCAACGTGGAATACCGGATGTGTTTTTTTTCTTTTCTGGTGGCATTTTTCTATTTTGTTTATTGCATATAGTACATAGTAACGGCAATTCCTCGCTGTTCGGCGGTAAATTGATTTTGAACTGAAGTTAAAAAGGAAATTATCTTGTTTTATGATAACAAGTAAGCATGCAGGTTTGAAAGCATGCATCGGTTCACGAACATATGTTTCATCTCACATGGGTTTTGTTTACTTTTTATACTTCGTTTTACAATGCTTCCATGTGTGTGTCTCTTCGTATACTCATTCTTTTCATGTTTCGGGGTTTTTTTTTATCTATATTTTGTAACGTTTGCCGAAATCTGTACAATTTCAACAGCGTTCAACATTTAACTCTTAAATTTGAAAAGCGATACTATAGTTTATTCTCTGTCCTCGTGTAACATTCAGCAGTGAAAAATATAGATGGAGCCCAGGAAAACAAGGTATTCAGAATAATGTATTGTCATTTCTTTCGGCAAGAGTCACCAGAGAGGTCAAAAGTGACCCCACTCGATACGACCGGGCTCTCGACGCTGTCGGTAGAAGGGCGGTAGAAGGTGGTCAATTTTGCTATGTTTTAGATAATCGTTAACTATACAACTTCTATCAGTGCACGCTGTAATTAAACCTTTTTGAGAAATGATAATTCGAATAACTTGAATGGCTGGACTACGTATTGCGTAACACATACACAGGTCATTAGGTCAAATGCTCAGAAGCAACACAAAACTGAATACAAAAACCAAAAGCTCTCATGGTCTAATCTGACATGTTAACTTGGCACCACAACTTTAGCATGGACATATGGTGTTGAATGTCATATCTAAGGATGCTCATATTGTTCATAATTGTAACGTTAATAATATAAAACGATTTGGTTAAGGTGCTAGAAAACATTAATACTAGAATTGGTTTCTAGCTTTGTGACATATCCAGACGACCATTCTTCTCTAACGGCATCCTTTAAACTTAACTAGGGGTGTACAGTAAAACATATGAAACACTATACGGCATTACAGTATGTCTGCTTTCGTGGAAAGAAAGCGCAGTTTGTCGTAACTCGTTACGCGGAATTAGCCAAATGGTTGCAAAATCATTCAAAGAGGCAAATAAACCGCATCTCTTATATTGATATCTATCGAATTAGTTGCAGTGTAGGTAGGGAGGAGGTAACAGCTCCATACTTTAACTATACACACACACACACATACACACACACACACACCGGCTACATATTAGGTAACAGCTCCCTGGTTAGGGTAATACCTGGTCATGTTAATACATTCAAATCTACACTGACAGCTTTGGAAACAGGTGTTAATTTATATAATCCGTTACTCTCTTCTAGAGCTCGAGGACGAATGTGCAGCTGCATTGAGACGATTCTGCGCTAAAATCAGAGAGTTTGTGTTTTTGTTCCCGTGTAAGTGTTCAATGCACTATATAGGTACGGTGTTACTTTATAACCATCTGACGTCATCGTGGCGGTTACCTGAAAGCAATGCTTCAGTCAAAAGCAAATAACACGAGAACAAACAACACGAGCATGAAATGATAGAATCGATATCGCCGACAAGTTCGTTTATTATTTAGGTCTAGGTGAATTCATAAAACATTTTCTTCGTTTGCAACGTTAGCACATTTTACGAGTTTATTTCATGTGTAATATAAAAGGAGCCACACGTAGTGTCTAGTGTTCAGATAATGTAGCCTACGTGGGTACATATTGAATACTTCAGATTCGAATGAAGTCCAGTAGACATTACGATCAAAAGACTGACTATACACATGTAGATACAACATTAGTCATTAGTTTTGACTTTTTTGCCCAGTTGCTTTCTTGGGTGACTTTCCTTTAAAAAAAAAAGTACATTTATTTGGATATGTTTGTACAGCACTGGAAACTGCCTTTGTCTATGGTAGTTGTATGTATAATACTACATTTATGTTAAGTTCAAGCACAAGTGTAAAACATAAAAAAAGAAAAGTGAATGCCCTTAAAGCTGGAAACAAGAAGCGAGGTTTGTCAAGGACAAATGGTGTCGGATGTTTGAAGTAAAAGCAACTGTTATAGGTTAAGTTGTTAAAACTTATAAAACAATGGACTAAGGTGAAGATTGAGGCTTGAAACTCAACAGCCTACGTCCTTATCAAGGACAAGGGTATGCCAACCTAAGCTTTCTGCCTAAAGATATGTGCATTAAAATGTCACCTAATCTGCAAAGTTACGCTATAAAGTGTAGGCTCAAACTGAACCCTTCTTGGAAGAATCAAATTAACCAATCGAAGTAACATTTACAAAGAAATTACATAATTATATGTTGATATGTAGCACAATAGTATGTAATTTGCAATTTAGTAATCGCCGGAATTTTGAGTTTGCAACACACACAAAATTTAAAAAAAAAAACATGTTTTTGTTTTTCGTTGGCTGAATGTTACCTACGGCAACCAAACAAACGTGAAAACAAATCACAACAAGTTAATATGTACAGCAATGTAATTGTAGTGTTTATTCATCATAGTTCGATAATGACGTCAGCATATATCACCAGTCAGTCAAAAAGATACTATGCTAGTTAGCTGGACGATTTCATCTCCCCGTGGCATGTCTGGTTTCGAACACACATTCCATCTTAATCATTTTACCTGCATTCAATATTTTCTATTAAGAAGTAGATATACCCTGGGAGTAAATAGCATCTATTTACATAGACAGTTGTTTTTATACCAACCATAATTAATAATAATAAGTATATAAAACAGATACATTATTTATTAAGTTTTTAAATTGAGTTTCATGAAAATTAATAAATCAAGTTCGCCAGAAGAGTATCTATGTTTTTCTTTCTATAGGTTAAATTGATTTTTATTCTTTGCTCTAATTATTTTGATTCCCGAGGGTTCGAATATGTTATACTACTAGGAACTAACGGTGCATATCATCGTTTGTATTAATTATTGTTTATAATCTCTAAAGCAATATTAAATTGCCTCCGACTTTTTTTCTCCGTTCATCACAGTATATACTGAAACTTTTTATAGTATACAGGTTGGATATATACAGACCCTTATTAATGAGATTTCTTGCAATGTATACACCATTTTGTGAAGAATTCAACCACAAAAAAGTACAGCTGATATTGTTACGAGTGAGCTGATACTTGAAAAGGGCCTGATTTACCGTGTAGGGTGAACCAGGGACGAGGGCCCTCAAATGTATGGGTCCTCAAAATCAGAAGACAAAAAGAGGAATGGAGTAAGAGAAGGGAGAAGGAAAACTTGACTTGTTCGATAAAAATGTAATCGATGAACTTTAAGTATACATTTTTTTTTTTTTGGTCTCTCCCATGTTACGTTCCTTATTACAAAGTATAGCCAATGAATAAACTGAATTAAAAGTTCCGACTGAGGTATTAACAACCCCACTACATATACGCAGACACACTGCATATATATATATATATATATATATATATATATATATATATATATATATATATATATATATATATATATATATATATATATATATATATATATATATATATATATATATATATATATATATATATATATTTATTTATATATATATATATATCAGTAAGTCGCTTTGCCCTTACAACCATGCCGACATCTCCTCTATAAAAGAGTTTCAATTCCTGCTACTCCTTGTCACTTTCGGTGATCATGCACTGAAGAAGAGCTAGTTTTGCTCGAAAGCTCTGCAAAAACCAAACATTGGCTGTTTTACTTCCAATCACTTACCTAATTCAATTATTGTATCTCACTCGAGATCCAGCCTTTCTCTAAATGCAGCATAGTTGTTTAACAGTTTTTCCGTTATTCCTATATATATATATATATATATATATATATATATATATATATATATATATACACACATTCAATGTCAGCGTGGATTACAATACAAAGAAAATGTCTGCCTTGGGTTGCCTTGAACTCGATATTACCGGAAGCAATGTGTATTGTCCAATGTGTAACAATAAAAAAATTAAAAAAGTAATATTTTATATTTAAAATCAAACAACATGTACAATTTTTAATGAGCAGGCAGAATACAAAAATAGAAAAATCAAAAACTACAGAGAAAATGTTTACCTTTTCACATCTAGCAATTTCCTATCATCTTCACCCCCGCAACGTTCAAGTGGCAATCACAAATTTAATTCTACCTATATTTGGACTAAGAAATGAAGTACTGATTTAATTTCCGCAAACATCGTTTTTCTTTGCTCACAACAGCTAGCTGTAAGTCTCAGACAATGGCTTACATTAACCCTTTATCAGTTTATGCAAACTGCTTTTGATGGTTTCATAAAAGCAAAACCATGCGCATTGCAGTGTTTGTGCAGTTACCATGACAACAAGTTCACGGTATGGGTTTTCCTCAATCTTGACAACCACTGATGTCATTCGTTTTGTTTTATGCTGTCGTCTTAAACTACATAGAAAAGGCAAAATCAACATCTATACATTTACATATATTGCCGTTTCTTTCCACTGTAATCAAAATTAAAGAGTAACATTTTTGATGAAATAAATATATAGTGTGGGTGTTATTATTATTCTTGACAGTGGAACATATTCGCGAAGATCCTTTCAATGGATATTTAAAGTTCAGATAAAGTGACACTTACTTAGCGAATATATATATTTTTTTATATATTTTCCGACGGCTGTTAGTTAAACCGCCATCCTCAACATCCCGCCCTTAACTCAAGATGTTGATTGGTTGGATGTTACCTATTTCGACTGGCTAAACCCTTCAATCTTCCCTGGGCCGGATCGAAGATGGCATTCTGGAATGCTCGCTTATAGCTCTCGACATTGTCGGTATTACGAATTTCATCAAAAACGTTATACTTTTTTGTAGAAGTATTAGTTTCCTTATTGGATAAGTGAATTAAATATTATACACAAAAGCAAAACATATTCAATCTAAATGACGTCATTCACCATGCTGTAGCCAAATGAATTCACAAAATACCGCCAAATTGTAAAAGAAAATCATATCTTCAACGTATACAAATATACAGACATTTTCCAGATTTGTTTAAGGAACCCACTTTAGCTATCGCAATATCCCTTTAAAAAATCTGCAGATTGGGGAAGGGGGTGTTTAGGAAAGAAATGGCAGTTCCGATATATTTGGTTTAATTTAAGTCAGTCTCGTAATGAAAGATGGTTACAATTTACAAATGAATGATATTCTCATTAGTTAATTACAATAGTAATCTACGTAGTTTTATTTCCTTCATTTATATTGCTATAGCTATATCATTACAAGTATTATAATTCTCGATTTGTCTTCGGACATGGTACATACACCATTCACATGACAAGTGACAAGTTCATCCTTATAGAATTTGATGATGTAAGTAACATTCGTGTATCCTTTAAGGAACCCGGTTTGAGTTTGAGTTTGAGTATGTGTCCACAACAATAAGAGAGGAGAAGTAAAAAGTTAAAATAAAACAAGGTGGTGGAGGAGGACTGAAAAAGCATTAGCTGATACGAGCAGTCCCCCTTTAACAAGATATACAGTACAGATATACACAATGCAACAGTAGAGGAAAAGAACAGCAACAAAAACAGTGTGTCTCGCGTTCGATTCCAAACGTCGGGAATCATTCTAGGCCTAACATTCGTCGAAGCAGATATATCCGAGCCTCCGCTCCATGTTAAAATGAGGCCCTATAAGGGTTGGGGGTGAGGGGGTGGTTCGGTCTGTTGAGGCTTACTACGGGCTAATTGTTACCATACATTTGTACACTTTCTTATCAGTGAGACAATGTTACATTTAACCAAAACAAACCATTTTTCATTTTAGAACCCCCCTCTAAAAGAATGGCAGTACATTTCTGTACCATCGAACTCAACAGATAATACAGTCGTTATTGGCAGTTTTAAGGAAACTGTTCTGTCCAAATTTCATGAAGTTATTATCCCAAAATAAAATTCAAAATGGTAAAGTTGGGGAGTGAGAACATAGAAAGGATTCTCGAAAGATTATTTATTTGTTGCTTCTTTTCTCTGAAACAGTTAATTTATATTCACACTCAACAATCAATTATATTCTCTCCGATAATCCTATAATTTGAGGTAAAGTAACGACAAATCAGGAATTACGTAACAAACTCCGCTCTAAGGATGCCCAGAAGAATCTTTTGAGATCTGTCATTCTTCCGCATCTCATTTATGCAGTGCCAGTCTGGTAGCATGTTAGTTTGCAAAAAGAAAATGATATTATTGTCAAGTTTTTTAAAGTATACGCGTCAAATATTCTTCACTTAGATTACCAATATATAAAGTAAAATGTGACTGACTCTGCTATAACTGAATTTATAAGAATGGCCACAAAAATTTGTAATAATCATAATCACCCTTATATGCCTCTTTTTAAGGAGTCTTAACTTGCAATCAAACAGAAAGCTAAGAAATAATATTATATTATAATTGCCATAATACAGAATACAGTTGTTTACGAATTCCTTTCTTCACAACTTTTATTCAATCGAAAACCTTTAATTAATTGTTGCAGTGTTTATGTATTATTGTATGAACTAACATTTTGTTTATATTGTTTTTGATACTTCATTTTATTACTCATCTTTATAATCATTTTCATATATATACTGGTTGATATAAATTTGAATTTAGCCACTTGTCTCCTCAAATTACATACCAAATTGGGCACTTAAATAACACACCTTTGATTGTACCAGATCCAGATCCAATATCCAGATGTATACGATTTACTTTCTTTTACTGCATCATATTTTATCTACCACAATGAATTAATTAAATAAATGTGTTAATGAGAACAAGACTGCCACGATAACAAGATCTACTAGGTTTCATGCTTGAATGGGATTTTTTGTTTTAAATTAAATTCATCCAAAAAAGATAATTAAATTCTGCTAACGAATTTCATTTTCTCTATCAGTTTCACATCTGCAATTAGAATATTAAGATTGATATTTATTTTATCAAGAGCGTACTAACTCAAATAAGGTATATATACAACGCACTCGTTGAATTCAGTTACGATTGGTTGAGTGGCATATAGTAAACAAAACGACCAATGGTAATGCATTTCCTTAATTAAGAAAACGAATTTCATTCTCACTTCAAAGTAGCTCACAAGATAAAATTTATTGACTCTGGTCGTAAAGGAAATCCTTCCCCAAATGTATATCTGCCATATGTCAATGTGTGTGGTCGACATTTCAATGTACACTTATCTTCTAAACGTGCTAAGCGTACGTGAGACATTGAAACGCAGTCAATTCCTCCCTAAGGCATGGTTTCTAACGAAGTTGGAATGTATTTGGCAACACCTCAAGGGGAAGATATTATGTAGCTGCTACAAAATGATTAACATAATTTCATGTTTAATCAACGTTTTACCTTTAGTTGCCATTTTAAGGCAATTTAAACCGAACGTATATAAGTTAGGTAAATTAAGGTTGCATTTGACGGAAACGCTAAGGCCAAAAAAATAAAGCATTTATTAATGCTTTAATTGCTCGATTTGTCCTTGTATACTTAAAATAGGACTCGACTTATCAATTAGATAACTTCATTATTCTGGGATGTTTTATGGTATATAATGTATACAATATTTCAAATTATACAACACCTAATTATATTCCGGCCATTTGATTGGTCAATTGCTCGTCGATTGCATGCAAAATCCGCTCTATTGCACTCTATGAAATAGAACCATGCGTTATACTTTTTTGATAGCACTTTTTTCAATGGTAAAAGAGCAGAGAAACCTGTCTGTTCAAAAGAATCAGTTGCATGAGTGCATTTTACATCCAATTATATCCAAATTTGAAGGTGTTGTATAAAACAAATAATGAATGGTTTCCATTCGTGCAATAGTGCAAATATTTCATTCGTTGAAAGATGTAATTTGTTCCATTCAACTTGGCTGCGCCTCGTTGAATGGAATATTCCATCTTTCAACTCATGAAATATTTGCACTATTGCACGAATGGAAACCATTCATCATTTGTATAATACTCAAGAGTCTATAACCCTGAATACTGTCTTAAACACGATCTCGCTGGGAGCAGTATTTATGATCTAAACCCATGCACCATTTGGTTTGATCAAACGAGTCTGCTTCGTGAGAAACAATGAAAGAACAGCAATAATAGATAATATCATACATCTACCCCTCCTGGCTCCAAGCCCCCTCCCATCCCACCTCCTCATGTTTATCTTCTTTGTTCTTTTGGGTTCGAAAGAGTTGCTGGAGAAAGATTTGGAAGTATAGGTGACATGGTACAAGACATTTATGTTACTGTTTATCATAAACTTGTCGCTTCCAGCAGTTTTATAAGCACGGGTACGGTGACTATGAGAGTGTTAGATTACAAAGGTGTTTGTGGATTATGGCATCTGACATTGAAGCACCGATGTAGTACGAAGCTTTATTGATGTAAATAAAGGAAGATTTATCCCTGAAATACCAATCTAAGAATGCACTGTATTATTTGAAGTTGGATGGTTTTATGTCGGAAGTACCGTCAAGTACCTGTGATGTGCAGTTTTTACTTTAGTCATAAAACAGGGAGGGGTCAAGTATGACTTTTATCTTCTCAAGATGACAAGGACCTAGCTGTGGAACAAAAAAAGTAAAGTATGTGAAGCACCCGCTCTATACGCTGACAGATATCTAGCGTTGAAACAAGGAACAACTAGGATATATCCACGGGGTGGTCTTTTCGTTTTAAAAATGTATGTTAAAGTATAACTTGCAACACCTTTTTGGAAGATCATAGCATTTGATGGATCGGTGGATCGATGAATGAATGGATGAATTATTTGACTAGCTTGAGCCTCGCAAAATGGTCAGGTTATCTTAGTAATAAGAAACACATGATCCTGACAGTCTTCGAATATTGTGCTTGTTCATTTGTATCTGTGTGTTCCTGTATGTGTGTGTGTAGTATTGTCTTTTAATCAGTTTTAACATTGTACAGACACAGAAAATAACACATCAATTCCGAGTAAAAATAGGATCTCCCTTCAATATCATCAAGTAAGTGCAGAGATTAACATGTTCACTGCTTCATCTGTCTCGTAGTCTCCGTTTTGGTGAAAGAGGGCCGACGACATTTTTGAAAGTATTAATCCCTCTCCTACCGTTACTGATTTCCGATTTATTTGCTAAAGCAGATTAATTAACCCACTTTTATGTTCTGATGAGAGAAACTATATGAGGCTAAGTCATCCCTGTCGACACAGCTCCGCCTCTGTAAAGAAAAGCATATCCATACACTTACGTCACTCCTAGGAGATGAAGTGAAGGAAACGCTATGCCTGCTCTCGGCAAAACCATTTCCCTGATTATATCTCTAACGATAAAACATAAAAAAAAACTCAATACGACGGTTGTACCTCAGATTCAAGAAAATTCAAATACATTTTCTTTTTATTTTGATTGGAAAAAAAATCAAAGGTATACGTAATTATGTGCCTAAGAATACATTCGGCGGCTATTGAAATGTTCGACTAAGTTATAATCATAGGCCGTATAGATGTATAGGTACTTAACGAAATGTGGAAAAAGAGGTCATGTTACACTCAACTTGGGAATTATTCTGGAAACAGAAAAAAAATATCAAATATGCGAAGAGAAAAGTCTTAAAAAAAAGCTTCATTTTTTGGTTACTGTAGAACAAAGTCACTGCCTTTGTTGAAACATTACAAGTTTTAATGCAGTTATTGTAAAGGAGGGTATAATTACTCTTCTGCTATAGAACTGGTTAACATCTGGCGTTTAAAGTAGTTTCATTGATAATTATGAGAGGGTAAACAATTATTATGAAAAATATGTTAATTCTTTGCATGATTTGATATTTGTTGCTAACTAGTCTTTTAATCCTCCTCTACCAACTTGTTGACTGCGTGATTTATTTTGGCCACAACCAAAAGCAGCATGGTTTGATTAGAACAATTGTATTTAGAAAAAAAATCATTGATTGATTTCGCTTGTACATTTTGGGTGCTTCGAAGTCAGAAAGTGACCAACTGCACTTTCTTGACGACTCTTTTACGTTACTCCTCAAGATAGATTTACATCGCAATTTTTAGTGCAAACTTCCTTCGAAGAAGGTTTGTTTCCCCTATGGTAACATTAGACATTAAATGTAGTTCTTTCGCTGGTACCGTCTTCCGGAATATCTAACCAAGATCAAATTTTAACCTCTGCTATTATCAAAGTCACATTATATTTATTATTAGATTGTAAATAAGGATGACTTGAGGGGAAACGTGGAGTTACAAAATTTGAATCGATTTTTATTAAATGGCAAAAGCAGGTTTAAGTTGTTACTATGGCCAAGTCGCAATATCTATGCGTTACCAAAAAAAAAAAAAACATTGTCCTGATTTCATTCATCTGTGGTGTAAATTTCTCTTTTAATTTACCACCCCCCCCCCCCCTCCCCTATAACGATACTAAACTTTACTGCATTAGTATATCGAATAAGTGGGCATGTCACTAAGTCTTTGCCTTCATGTTTGTTCTTCAATGAAATAATTGATATCCAGAATGATACAGGTCAAAGTCAATCACCTATACGTTCTTGTTTTGTGAATCCAACTGAAACTATAGCTAACGTTAGAGGCACATCATGTTATGAATAACGTTAGGAAGGTACAGCGAATATGCTAAGTTATAAGTCAATATACTTTTGTTATTTTACAATGTATTGTATATTACATGTAAAGATATGATATGATAGTGAAGTAGAAACTTGATTTTCCTGTTTGAACAAAATGTAACTTAAATATTATGTACTACTATATTTCACATCCTCTGTTAAATTATTCATCAAAATAAATGACACTTTATAATTACCCAGAGTTCTGTTGACCCTAAAAACGCTAAACAGTGATATGTGCACGTGGGAGAAGTCAGATTTCTAAAAGAACTACTTTACGTCGAGTGCATGGCTTTTAAAAGATTTTATTTTTTAAGATTACTAAACATGAAAACCAATACTCTTATCTTGTATATTATTGTTCACACAATGTGAACTATAATATATACATATATACATTATATAAATATATATATATATGAAGATCGTCTTCATATATATATATATATATATATATATATATATATATATATATATATATATATATATATATGAAAATCGTCGCTCTATGCGTGCGTGAAACCCAGGGTAGAACTATGGTGTAATTTGTATATCTTGTGTTATATGTGATATATATATGTTTATTTATATATATATGTTTTTCTATATATATATATATATATATATATATATATATGTTTATTTATATATATATATTTTTCTATATAGGCTATATATATTTATATATATATGAACACCTTGGCAATTGAGTCAGTTCCAACTGTGAAGCTAAATTCAATGAAATGTTATCAAAACAAACGATTTCGGCCAATGTACTCCTGAACTTTGCCTTCTTTCTTAGATTGTATTTTGGTACGTTCGTGACGTTAGCATTTGTTTTGAAATGTTATTAAATCATAATGTCATTTAAATTCCTCGGTATTTGAACTTCGTTTATTTGCCTATATGGAATGTTTCATTCAGTGAATGTTTTATCAAGTCGTCTGTTATCATCCTCGACCATCGTTATACGTTAGAATACAAATAGATGTACATAACGTGACTATTAGACTGGATACCTGCCGAGTAAACTTAATTGAAGTTTATTGTCTGAGGGAACATACTAAAAAGAAGACGCTGTTAATATAATTTACTTGGAATTCATATAAAGTACAATCGTCGTCACAGGTTCAACGAACACAGCCTGATTAGTTGACAATCCTCTGAATTAACGAGGCGCATTGCACTTGTTATGTTTTCTCAATAAACTGTTTGTACAATATGTACAATGTTATTGTTTAGACTACAAGTATTTTACTGATACCAATTGCTAAATAGTAAAGCCAATTGCTAAATAGTACCAGATACCAATTGCTAAATAGTAAAGAGTAAAGCTACAGTATTACAAGGTCGTTCGCATGCTGGAACCAACCAACAAAACCATATGATAAATTCCTAATTCGAATTATGTAGGAAACTGTTTGGTTTGACTTCAACTAGCATCGACTCTGTATACTTAAACTACATACCTATAGCATGAGGTATCGTCTCCATGTGATGAATACTTTGGAGACACTACGACGGTAAAGTAAATAAGATATGATGTAAATGCATCGTACAATAAATAATTGTTTGTCCTTGAAAATGAAATAAAAAATGAAAATCGAATTAGCTTTAACTTTAAAAGTAGCCAAGCCTTCTTTTTTTTCCTGTCTCTTTATGGTTGCAAATCTCCCAGTGGACGTAAATGTAGGCCTATGTACTCTCAGGGGAGTAAAGATAATCAGCTTAAAGGCTGTCCTTGTATTGTTGTATATCTAGTTGATATTATTTCCATCTGTACGAAACGACAGTTGTTTTACGTTTAATGAGCGAACTGAAGTTTCACAAACTGGGTATGCTTGGTCGAAGACATTAAGATTTACTATCTATCATTATGTTGAACCCCGTCAGCAAGAAAATGTTTTTATTGTAAGCGGTATTTTAGCGTTAATGACTGATATGCTATAGGCTCAACTATTCTGCATATATGTTATATCGTAAGGCTATATATCAATCAACGTAGCAATACCGAGATATGCTTTTGCGAAAGATGTCCGATCCTTGGGAGGTGATTGCGTATAGCTTCGATAAAAGTGAATTGAAGTTTTGTCGGGCCGAAGCATTTTCAATTGATGGTAATATCATTGAACATTGAGTGTTATATGGCTGTTATATGGGCCGAAGCATTTTCAATTGATGGTAATATATCATTGAACATTGAGTGTAATATAGCTGATGTATACTAAAGTGAAAACATTAACATGTGAAGTATTCTAACAGATTTGTATGTGAGTCCGTATTCGTTATAGCATGTTGCCCTGTGCTTGACTCACGTTTTGGGAGGTATTTATATGGGAATGGTACAATAGAGTGCGTGAGGACCATCACCAGTCGAAACTGAATTTAGGATTCCTCCCGATGCACTCTACCTTTGAAATCCTGTGCAAGCTACTGCTATGGCATATGTTAACTCGTGAGATACTTTCTACTGTGGATGAACTAACTAGATATATAGGCTATTATTAGTCGTAATTGATGTCTTTTAATAATATAGTAAAATACTATACAAATGCCATAATAATACCATGTTATTCCGAGAAATACTTGCGATGAGAAGACCCGATTCTTTCCTCGATATATAATGGGAACTGAAGATTTCTCATGACTTTTAACGTATTTTCAGTTTCTTTGCATACAACAATAGGTATAACTTATGACGTTATAATACCTAAGAACAACGGTTCAAAGAAATCGAAGAGACATCTAAAATTAAGCCTTGCTTCAAATCATTCAGATCAGGAAGATTAGCATTTTGGTGGCCGATTCGCGACTAAAAAATGCAAGGATATAATAAGTATCTTGAGTAATGCGAAATGAAATGGTAAAACTCCTTTATCTGTATTATATATAGTTTGGAGTGCAGTATTAATCTGAATTAACCTTTATATATCAATCTAGCACAGTTCAATTTTTGATGTGGCGTGATATAAATTATAATATACAGGAGGATTAAAAAAAGTGATATTTCAAAATCGTGAAAAGGCTTTTTCATACAATATTATCTATAAAAGGTGATTAGGTATAAGTTTTCCTTTAATTCTCTTCAAGGGCGAATTGAAATTACCGGTTGTTTAATGAGAGACGTGTTTGAGATTATTCAGATGGAATATAGCGATTCCAACAGCAGGAGGGATAACTTAGCATGAATATTTAATTCTCGGATGAATAAAGTTCATATTAAGCAGCCTATACATTCATCCTTCACATTGCCTTGACATTAAGTACTGCCAAATAAAAAAGACAACGGGGAAAGAAAATGTGTTGCTACCTCTGATACTTGTTTGATGTTCTCTTCTGTGTTTGTATCAAGGATCGGCTCCTTCATTATTAATGAATCTTGTAGATTCCTTGGCGTATTATTAAGCTGTTTTGTCGTTTCGCATACAATACAGAAACATTCTCCATCTTTGGCAATCGTTGTGGGTTTATTTTTTTTGGGGGGGGGGTGGTGGGTTAGCTCGGTAGTAGGGTGACTTCGACCAAGGTTATACGTGTCCCTTCTTTAAACCACTTGAAACTTATCAGTCAACTTGTTACTGCTAAAAGGTTATGTTCATGGGTAAAAATTGATAGTTACATTGGAGTGTTAGCTCAGTGGTTAACGCCGGTGCCTTCCAATCATAAGGTCCCCGGTTCGAGTCACACCAAGATTAATGTATGTCGTCCAGTTACAGAGCTGTTGATAATTGACAATTCATAATCATGGACGTTAAATATGAATGTGAGAGACTGACTTCGGTCAACTTGCGGCTTTGATAAGCCAATGAGGCTTCTTCCCGAGTTCCTGCTTCCAGGAGGATCTAAATACATATTTCTTTATTCACCCAAATGCGTGTGTTCCTCGTTACGGCGAATCTGTCCTCTGCATGGTACAGTTTTATATGTGAATCTGCCTGTTAGCTGTATTCTGAGTGCCTAGAGGATATACCGCACTTAAGATTCTACACAGTGCTGAAGTATGCATAGGCTATGGGCAGTGTATAAATTTGGTGTAGTATTTTGTGAAACGCATCTGGCCACAGTTGGAATAAAAAAGAAAGTCATAACGGCAATTTAGCTGAAAATGGTTTGTTTACTTCAATCACCTTTACTAGCATACTTATTAACAGCGGAAAATAACACTTTTTACGAAAAATTTGCAAGGTTTAAGAAATTCTTAATACAGAGAATGTATGTGGAAAGAAACATTTCATAGGTTCCTGGGATGAAATCAACAAGGAAATCATAATAGTAAAGTCTTTGAAGAACATTTGCCTTTGAACATTTTTTCTTTGAAGAACATCTCCCTAAAAAAGTGGATACACAATGAATCATGAATGTTCATAACATAAGAAACACAAAAGGTTTGAGCCTTAAATCATCCTACATATTTATGATATTTATATATGATTAATATTTATGCACAAACCAACCCATATGACCAAAACACCATTATCCTGCTGGTATAAGCAACAGCACTGAGAGCTAATACCCGTTACTTCGCAACTAACAAAGAGAGCTCAATCAATGCCACGTCGCTGAAATCAGATTATCCTGTCATTTATTCGATTTGTCATAAATATGAAGATTGACGGGACATCAGAGAGTTGGAATAAAATTTGAAAAGTTGAGAGCTTGAAGGAAATTGTCAATCAAAAGGAAACAAGAGCAGCAACGATGGAGAGGCTAAGGCTAAGCTTATATTTAAGAAAATTCTTTCGAATGGCAAGATTCCTGATCAGGTTATCCATTTGTTTTTGCGAAATATATAAGACATACGAGGGATAACGGTGTCATTTCCTTTCCTCTCATCTCCTTTTCCATTGCCGTATGATCCTCTTTATCAGACATAGTTTGTTACAATATTATAAATTTCTAATAAAGTTATATAAAGTACATAAAGATAAATTCAAGTTTTCATTTTTCAAAAATGAACAATGATAACAAATTTAAATAAATTTGAAAAGTCAAAAGGCTATAATTACCACTAAGTTGTGTTCTTGAAAATTAAAATTGCAGGGCTGTCTTTGTAGTTATCTTTAAACCAGAATGTAAAACTATATTGGGGTTTGATGGATGACGTCATAATAACAGGGCATGAGCCAATGTTGTCCTTGTAAGATCTCATGAAAGAGTATTTTTTTTTATATGAGTTACAGATACTGATTAATTTTGACCTATATATATATAATTATATACAATATATGATTATAGGAATGTATTACAGGGTGCACAACACAATCCTCTACTGTTAATTTTAACATTTATGTATATTTTTTGTTTTACACTGCAGGGTATACGCACGAATTACAGCTGTATCATTATACCAGAACTACGTATCCTGAGTAAGTTATCTGAGGCCCCGACGGTTGTCGTATCACCGATGACATCTATATTTACAATCTTACACATACATACTGCATATCCAATGCAATTATTCACTTACTTATATACTACAGTGGTGTTATAATACACGGTTGGGGGTCACTGCATGGTGAATTCTTTGTAAGTCATTTATTTACAAGTGAAAAAAACGTACTAAGAAATAAGAACTTGCAAGTCTACACCTTATTTTGTTTCGAAATTGAGTATTTTTACTGCATATTATCAAGATCGCTTTTCTCCACTTGTTCATACTTGAATACAGCAAGAGGAATTTCATGCAAAGTGTGGTAGGGTCAATTTACATACATTTAAACAGGTTTTGAGTTACGTGAACAGAATTCTGACGAAGGTGTACCTCAAAACTCAATTAAGTACAATTAAGATCATAGTTTCGAATAAAACAATATAATTTACATTTCATTTCAGATCAGATCAGGGGTACACTGTAGACTTAATACTGACTTTTGATGTATATATATATATATATTTATATATACATATATAGCAACAGGCGGTATTGTCGTAAACTGAATTAATTTATGCAGTTGTGGACATCTCGAATCTACCACACGCTGTACGTCACATGATGACCTTGGAATGCCAGCGATAAATCAGTTTCCGTTAGTCTTATAGTGTTATAAATAATGTATTTTTATCAAATCGATTACAAGACCTTCTTGCTTCCAAGTAGGTTTCGTTCTTTTAACATACAACGTATGTTAATGAGTACCAATTATTAGGTCTATATGTTCAACAAAAGGAGTAGAAATTGTTAAAGGGAATGCTTATGTTTTAATGAAAATTAATTTGCATTTTACAATAGTAACATTATAACTGTCAATATCAGTGCATAAATTAGAACAGAACTATTCAGAGAAGATGACAAATCTGAAAAACAAAGAACAAAAAAAAAAGGTTGTGGCTAAAAACCATTTCTTTTGGTAGGGGTGAGGCTTACCACATAACATGTTTTCTGGGGGAATAAAACAATAGATGCCATGTGCTCATTATAATGTTTTATGTTACTTTACCAGCCATGCAGTTTAACTTCAAAGTTACGTTTTATTTTATTCGGCATTATTTGTTAATTTTGACAAAAACATAAACGTGGGCTTAATGGGTATACGATATCATTCTCTGAAAGAGACAAAGACAAAAGAACTAACAATGGAAAGGAGAATCATGGAATAACTGCCCAACACCCTCCCACATCACCACAGCTGACCAATACCCTCCCACCTCAGTACAACTGCCCAACACCCTCCGATCTCGCCACAATTGCACAACACCCTATACCACCTCACCACAACTGCCCAACATCCTCCCGCCTAGTCACAACTGCCCAACACCCTCCAACCCCACCACAACTGACCAACACCCTCCCACCCACATCGCACATATATCGAACAAGCATGTTAAACTAAACTGGTGGGTATGCATGTTACACCGCAACATGCTGAAATGGGATTTATTTTGGGAGGGGGGGGGGGGGGAAGCGTCTACATTATTATATCCAACCAGATCAAAGAAATGGTGGAGAGTTAAAGCACCCGACAAACACTATACCAATCTCTGCTACGTAGTATAGGCCTACGTGATTATTCGTCTAACAACTACCGTATAATGAACATGAACAGTCTGAGAAGGAATATGAGCAATAGTTTAGATATGTATCCTATTCGTGACCAAAACAAAGTTCCAAATTCCAAAATTTTGAAAGGGAGATAATAAACTGTTCATTAACTGCTTATAATTCATAAACGAAAATGGTCTTATGTAGGTAAATATATGAAAGTTAAGAGTCACCTTTCAGTACATAGCAGGTTCTTTAGCAGAGGCAAGCCAAAATTATCTCATATTGATCAGGTTAAAATATACAAATATATCACAGACAAGTTACTTTATCGTAGTAGTTTTTTTACAAAATTAGTATGCTTTCCTCTTACGACTGGACAGTATATACTTCCCTAAACAACTTTATCTTGTAAACATGAAACCCCAAATAAGATTACAGTTATTAAAACATTCATTGGATATTAAAGAAAAACAATTAAATACGTTAGGAAGAGTTCCAGTAAATAGACCTTAATTTTTGACCTTCAGGGAATTATCAAATTACACGACAATAAATCAAGACATTTTCTTCATCGTACCCAAATTTGTCCCCCAAGAGATCTGTTTGAAAGCAATTATTACGATTGCTTTACATTGAGCTTCTACACGATATTATATTGACGCCAAACCCTACTGTTTCTCAAATTGGTCACACTAAAGGTTATAATAAAAGGCATAAAAATGCATGATTAAGTCGTTACTTTTATACAAGTCGCGCTTCCGTCGAAGAATGAAAGTGCCTTGATTATTGAAGTTGGTCGTCGACCTCATATTACGCAAAGCAACTTTCCAGCAGAGAACATGAACTAGCCTATATCGTTTAGTTTAATATGCGTCAGTCGTTAACCTTTTCGAAAATGGCCATATCGGGGGAAACCGGAAAATAAAAATAGTCGGTTTAATGAGGAGAATCATTCTTTTGACACAACAATTTCAGAAAAGGTGGAACATTTGGGGCATTCGCAACAGACATTTGACACCACACTTAGTAAATAGTCGTTAATAAGTTGGAGGGGCGGGGGCGGGGGCGGGGGGGGGGGCGGGGGCGGGGTGCGGGGTGCGGGGGCGGTCAGTAAAATTTGATAGTTGAGTGTAAAATTTGATTTGAAAGTTGAGTGTAAAATTTGATAGTACAACCGGTCTGTATTTTACGCCAGTTATTTTTTTATACATTTTTTTTTTATTTATGTAACATTGAGGTTTAACTCTTTTAGCGTAAAGCTAATCTCCCCGAGACCCTGAAATACAAAGCCAAAAAGTAGAATAAAAAGTATAATAAGAATAAAAACGTGAACAATCAGATGGCAATGAAGAGTAAAAAGGAACAATGTTCCTGACTTGAGTAAAGTATTGTTGACTTCAGTCACTAAATTATCTCTATAGAAAGAAAAAAAAAACTAACTGCAATTACTATACTGTGGAAATTCATGTCAAAAATTCATAACACAAATATCCTTGGCGATATGTTATTTTGTGTGAAAGGTTACAAATTATATTATGCCATTAAAAACAATAAAACACATAATTATGTTAGTTTGTTATCGTCAGTAGATAGTATACGTAGCTTTTACGTTTTTCTTATCATTTCAAACTAAAGTAAAACTGACATTCTTAACATTTATATATTCTTTTCTCTCCACCTCTAACACCCGCTCTCCCCCCCCCCCCCCTCCACCTCTCTCTCTCGCTCATTTTCTCAAAAGTATAATGTAACCAAATCATAGTCAAGTACTCAAAATTCAGCAGATACATATCTTAATTCAAGAACCTGATTTTATTTTACTAACTCACGGATATACCTCTTCAACGCACCATGGATTATATATGAAGAAGACCTAAGTGCGGGGGTGGGGGTTGGGGGGTTGGGTGGGAGGCACCATGTTTATCAGTGAGACCTTAGGTGGGTTGCCATGATCGTAAATAAACTTTAGGTGCCGAAGAGAGGTGCCTTCACTTCATGGTAAATAATATATCAACCCTCCAGTTTTTTTCTTCTTTTTTTGGGCCTCCCGCTTCTCTTATTGACGTCTCACCTGTATGACTGTAGGCCTCAGATGCCTTCGTTGCTTCATACTTATTTGTGTCCGAGTGACCTTAAGATCTGGTGAAGAATATATAGGGGTGACATTCTACTACTTCACATTTCTAACTAAGTATCATTACACATTCACGGAGCCCTATAGGATCGATGACATATTAACTTAGTTGGCAAACGTGAAAGAGAACCGATACTTAGATTATCTTGCCAAAATATGGAATTCGATAACTCTGCTATATGAAACATTGTATGTCCGTTAATCATCATTTACATTTACTTGTAGTGCATGGAAATGCCAGGTCTCTCTACTTGTCCTGTACCCCCAAGGCCTCAAACAAGACCGAAGAAAAGAAAGGACAAAAATACTGCCATGTCTACTATATCCACATAAATATTAAATAATTCAGTTATTATTGAACAATTAATGGTTGTGTCAATGCACATTCATATCGATATGTGTATTTCCAGTCTATAAATTTCTTATATATGTAGTTTTCTCCAGATCAAAACTTGACAGGGATTTTGAGAGAGAAAAAAAAACGATTTAATAAAAATATCACATTGTTATTTCAATGTTTTTGTTATTTGCTGCAAATAAATAAATGAATGAAATTGAATGGTAATGAAACTATCTGTGTACTCGCTCTTCTCAGAGGACAGCCCGTTTTACCATTGTGATATTCAACTGTATGATATGAATTTTACGCTATTCTATGACCTCGTTTCACTTACGTGTATTTGCATGCCCAACTTCATAGTTAGTATGTAGGAGTACCACATTGAGTACAAGAAGACTATTGTTTTTGGTGAAGGTCAAAGGTCGTTTGGGGTCACCAGGGACGAAATTGTGAAAACAATGTTTACGAATGATTCACCGTATTGGGTTTACCTAAGTATTCTATTTCGATCGTAGGACTTGCGTGTAATTGCATGCATTCACCGTATGAAGTTTATAGAGGCACTGTTTCATGTGTATTTGCATACATACCACGTATGGGTTTACTCTGCGAGATCGTTTGCTTCATGTGTATTTGCATACATACCACGTATGTGGTTTATTCTGCGAGATCGTTTGCTGCATGTATAATTTCATACATACCACGTATGGAATTTACTATGCAGGATCGTTTCCTTCATGTGTAATTGCATACATTCCACGTTTGGGGTTTTTCGAGCAATTCTGCGAGAACGTATACTTCATGTGTATTTGCATACATACCACATACGTGGTTTACTCTGCGAGATCGTTTGCTTCATGTGTATTTACATACATACCACGTTTGGGGTTAAACGATCAATTCTGCGAGATTGATAGCGGTTTGGCTAATCTTCGTTCTTCATCTACCGGTACTTTCTTTTCTTTTTTTTTCTGAATAAATGATCCTCTTGTGTGATTTCGCGGTTTGCTTGTAGAGAGAGGAGGGACATCCCGTGTTTCTCCTATACCAACAATCAAGGCTAAACCGAATTTCCATCCTCATCCTTCACTCTCTCCTGCTCAACTCTGGGTGCGTGCTCCTTACAGATGAATACCAATTAACAATTAAAAAAAAAATTCCCCTCCGTCACTGATGTCCTCATCCTCTAATACAGTCCCTCCTTATACCATACCTATCCCCCCCCCCCTCCCCCTACGAAGAAAGAAAACTGAGTTTTACTCTCCACCCCGAGGAGTGGTAAAAAAGGATTACAAAACTGAAAAGTAATTGAAACTACTTACATGTTGGATGTATGCAAAGAACTTACAGATCACTCCACCGAACATCCAGTCATCCAACCAAAATTGTGAAGCCGTTATCGGGACGCACAACAGAAGGAATACGATGTCGCTAATGGCATTGTTCATAATAAAGAAATTAGTAACACCTCTCATGGACCTGCTTCGTAGAGTGACGAAGATTATCGTCAAGTTTCCAAAAAGTCCAACGATCGTAATGAGGCCAAAAATGGAAGGAACGATAATACTTTCCAACAGTCTACCATTTTCATCGAGAGTACTGTAAAATGTTGAAGCCGAGAATGGATAAAAACTCGAATCGTATTCGTAATGGCAAGGATCACTGTTAATCGAAGAAGGGGAGTGAGTTTGAGAAATGGATTCCATACTGATCTGTTACAGTCAAAAGCTCTTCTTATATATTTCCGCTTTTAGTAATGTATGCCTTATAGCTGTTTCTTGTTACTACATATAACCTCTCCTTTCCTCGCACGAACCGCAAAACATAACTTTATATAGATATCCAAGATTATGTCCGAAGGGGTAGTTGTCCAGACGAGTTTGAAATCAATCAAATTGAGTATTCATTCAGGTGAAGAACCTAATCTTTTCTCCATCACAACACGTCTGAAATGGCTTTAAAAAATAAAATATAAAGAGAGATATATAACGCATTAGATATTAAACATGCATTCAAAACGCTAGAAAATTATGATGACTTTTAACATCCAAGTCCCTTGGCATTATTAACATCACAGAAATATCCATGGTAGCTTTAATCCAAGCTCAAAGTTTAAACCAAGACTCCAGTAACATGTAACGGGCTTATATTAGTCCACATACTTGGAACGCACAGCGCAATCTGTGCAGAATATGAAACAAAAACTCATTCAACGCCACAAATTAGTTTCCAACTACGGCAGCCTCGACTAGCCATTTCCGTCTTAATGTCTGTACCAGTTAGACAGCCGTGCATGTGAAGTACAACGTACCTACGACGAACATATTAAATAAGAAGGTGTTATTTCTCAAAGCTAAGACGCTAATTACCAGTTAGTTTTATATTTTGTCTTCTTTGTGGAGTGGTGAGGGTGTAGGGTGGGGATGGGGATCACGTGAGGACAAATATTACGTAGCGTTTTTAGAACCAGTTATTTGGTCGCATCTGATTGTGTGGAGGGAAGAGGATCTATGAATATATACCTTTCAGTTATGTCACGTTACCAGCTGCTAAAAGTATACAAAATGCGGTCCCTCCAAAGTATTTTCCAGCAGTTTATGTTTTTGTTTATTTGTTGCCAGATATTGAGGAGGGCCAATTATTATGATCCAGTGACGATAAGCCCCTCTCCCCTTCACCCCCTACCCCCCCCCTTTATCTCTCTCACTCTTTCTTTCTTTCGCTCTTCTTCATATTTTTGTTTCCATATTTTATTGTCTCTCAAGTTTTGCCATGTACGCACAATTATTTCCACTAAGTAGCCTACACAAGTGTAAATAACATCCCATTATATGATATTTTATCGGATATCAATATATGTAGGTTAATTATAATTAGTGTAGTTTATTACGCCAGTTAAGAGTTATATTTTTATTGTCACCAAATATATAAGCGAGGCAATTTATAGATAGTATTAGTTATCAGGATGAAAGTTGATTTACAATCTACATCGTTCTGTTTGAGCTACAACAAGATGTTAGAAATTGGGAACGAAGATTGTCTTTTTCAATTTGTCAAGTTTTGGCGGATCATTTTTCAACTTTTTTTAATATTTTTTACTGTATATTGCTATGAACTTGTCCCAATTCGACACGGTTTCTGAAATTTCTTTACTAGTGAATTTGACTGATTCCGAGTCTTATTCGTCATATTTTAATCAACAGTGCTAAAACGAATGACGTTTATTACCTCTTGAGAAATTGTGGAGTTGATAATTTCATTATCTGTTCTAACTCAAGGGTTCGAGCTTGATCTGTGAAAAGAAAATGATAAAAAAAAAAACAGGCAGGTGGTGAATACGAACATAACATCAAATCACGAAATCTTTCGACGAAATATATGCGATACCTTCCAGACAGAAACGTAAGACAATATAAATCGTTTTTTGTTTTTTTGTTTTTTGTAGAATTTATTAACAGGTTCAAATTTGCAATGCATTTTATTTTTGTTATCTATGAATTCGGACAATGGATGTATTTCACTCGGATTTCAATGTCCAAGTGAACACTGATCCTTCTAAGTATAAGTGACTGTGTATGAAATGTTGCACAGTTTAAGCAGAGAGGCGAATCGAGAGGCCTTTTCTAGCTCTTGTAACTAATTTCTAAGTTATGAAAGAAAAATTGCCGGATTTGACATAACTTCTGAATAGGGGTCTCCAAAATGGTGACTTTAATTATCTAAAACGGTTTAATGTAAAACACTTCAAATTTATACCACTCACTTTTCCGGGCGTGGGAGGAATTGAAGTGGCAAATTAATTAACCTAGCCTCTGAAACAAAAGCTGCACTTTAATCAAACTGCAATATAACGCGAATTTAATGCATAATAAATGCATATTTATGTGTTTATGAGTTGTTCAGTTCAGAAAGAATGTGTTCTGTTTCATTTCTATCCTCTTTCTATTTTTTCCGTAGGAAAGGAAATGATTGCGTATACGAAAGATCAAGTGTTAGGCTCGTTTACAATATTATTTTTAGCCTAACCAATGACAATCACACTGAACACAACGAGCATCGAATAACACTCCGGTGTATAGTAGGCTATAGATGTAAGACTCTGATCCTATAGAATTAGATTTGGAATTTAGTTTAAGGTGGCATACTCTATATAGAGTCTATATCAATCCGTCCGAGTGTTCCGAAAATAATGAGTAGAACATATTTATATGTTATCCAAATAAATATGTTTTTGTTTTTTTCATATATCTGTGTGGCTTGGATCTTGAAGAACATGATTGGAAAGTACATGTAGTGCACAAAATTGGGTCAATTCAGGCAAGACTCCTTAAGGCCTCCCAGGAGCAGAGTACGAAAAATTGTTACTACTAAGTGAAGAGGTTTGTTTACGAGTGACAAAAACTACAGGCTCTCACAGTGAAAAAAAGCTTCATGGTCATGATACGGAAAATTGATAGCACCAAGAATGGCCAACTTGTCAGCTATCTAGTTAGTGGTAAGGTTTAGCTACTGCAAACGTCTACAAGGACTTCGAGGCCACTTTACCTTGATGATTTACTGTGTAAGTCAATGGGACAATTTATATAGAGTAAGTTATCTTAAGCCCGCACGAAATGTAAACTTTATAGTGTGTTGGGTCCACGAAGCTAGCTAGGTCAGTATTTAATATTTTTTATTTTTAGTATTTAATATGCATCAATACAAATATCGACGTAAAAAGAAAACGTCAGTACCGTTGTCCTTACATGCAGAGGATTGGCTTTCATTGGAACATGTGATTTTGATTTTATTAAAGTTAAATCAGTTCGTTTAACAACTTAAAGGATTATACTGTCGATATTGATTTTAGTATAAATTAGATTTGGGGAGGAAGATAAACAAACCTCACGTCACCCATCCCTCAACCAGCCCCCCCCCCACCCCCTCCCCTTCTCCAATTGGTGCGCTCCTTATATGGTATGTATTGTTTGCTTTAAAAGAGGAATGAACAATGGACCGGATGTGATAGCAATATTTGAACGTTACACCTTCCCTTTGTCTTTGTTATGCACCTCCTTCTCTCTCTCTCCCTCTACCTCCACCCCCTCCCCCCCCCCTCCCCTCTCTCTCTCTCTTCATAAGCAACGGCCAGATACGACAGTTATGAATAATGCCACATTGTATATTATCATCTCCAGCAAGCTAAATAGTTTTATATCCTGAATGTTTATTTATGAAATGATTATGGCTGATAATTGAAATAGAGTTCTCTGGTAAACGAGAAAAAGCAAATGTTCGCTGATTTATTCTGCTTCTCTCTCTTGTTTTCTTGTTTATTTTACATGCCGGTCACATTAATCTAATCACGGATACTTAATCTCTTAATCAGGTTGAAGGATACTGCATCCATTACCTGAGTTTATTCTTTTCCCTTGTCTTTGAACCTAATATATCAACGTACCAGTTGTTTTCGGCTTCTCTAATAATATCCGATGTGTTCAAGCATTGACGCAATTCGTCATGGTTTATTCACTCGTGTTAGCACTTAAAAAAAGAAGTTATAAACGCACCAAATCTTTGACAACAAACAGTAGCCAAGCTGAAAGAAGACGGCAGGCTTATGTAAACTGTCGGGCGGCATGGAAGGTCTTATAAAGACAAGGAAACACATTAATACTACTTCAGACAAGTCGAACATTATACTTGAAAATATATTGACAAACTTAGATCATCAAGACCGAAAACGTGTGGGACACTGTCTCGCTTAGATGACAATTTTAACCGGTTTGTTTCGACTTTATTTAGTCTTTAGTTTTAATGGTTTCCTCTGTTTTACAATCAAGTGGAACTTAATCTTTTCGATTAAACTGAGTATATAAAAAAAGGTTGGAATTAAACTGTAGCATCTGCTCATTTGACACGTTTGCAGATAATGAGAGTTTTGCCTAAACTTTAACGTTTGTTAGAACTTACTTTAAATAGTGTGTGTGTGTAAGACCGAAATGTTTCTGTTTTGTTTTTTCACTTAAAAACCATAAGAAACTTAATAAGGGGCTTTATTATACTGCAGAAATAATCATATCAACACGCATTCTCGCACAGTTTAGACGTTTTCCTTTTCTATCCAGAATTTGAGCGAACGTCCAGCATTATTCAACTCATTCAGGTCGACTGTCTTATTTCAAACTTCATTTATAGTTGAAAATAAGGAGGCTGGCAGGCATATTTCGATTGAATTTCCCAAATAGACATTTATGTTATTTAGGTGGATCTGAAGATTCTAACATTTAAATAAAATATCTTTAAGATGGAATATAGTTTTCGTTATACATTAGTGCATAATTAATTAATTTAAAAAAAAAAACAAGTCTTTGAGCCTTTAACCTTGATTAGATTAACGAGAACTTTGCATTTGATTAAAGTAAAAGTTAAAATCTTCAAGTTTATTTATTTCTTATTATTTATTTCTCATTCCTATATTTCTTTGCTTTGATGTGTCGTAGCTGATGTTTTGCTGGACAACTTCATAAAAGCTCATTTGAGTATAGGCTTTATTATTAATGGGATTAAGAGTTGTCTACAATAATAGGGAAATACCATATATAAAATGCATGTTATTATCTATTTTCCATCGCCTTTGAGCACTCGAACCCTCGAAAATGGTAACTTACAGTTTACGAAAGATGAAAATACATTGAAATGAGACAAGCGTTCATTTTGCTAAGAAAGTATGCTTTAGCGAATAGTTTATATTTATTATAATTAAGATGGTCACGAATCAGTTCTAGTTACACATAACCCTGCATATATATCTATACACCTCTGTATTGCAGTCTATCAATTTTGCCCGGAAGTGGGACATAAACTAACGATTCAGTCAGTGGCGGAGCGTCCATACAGTCAGGGGCGGATGCCCCCCCCCCCCATGACGGACTCAAATGTACTGCTGGCGTCCTTTACAGCTCTTTACCACTTTTTACTTATTCGCGATTATTGACTTTTTTATTGCGCTCTCATCTACCTATTGACATTTGTCACATTTTGTTGGTGTAATTCAGCGATGACACCTATTTATTCTTCGTTTATCTGCAAATTAGCCAGGCCCGGAAAGGGTCATTTCTGGCGATCTAGGGAGTATCTTTACTCAAATAATTTCTGTACGCTACGCGCCAACCAGTGGTGGCGCTCCGCTTAGATAGTGTCGAAAGCGCCCCTACAGACCATTCTCGCCCCTCATGACCAATGCCCCTAGCTCCGCCACTGGATTCAGTTATGCGACCAGTTTCGCTTATGGGAAGCCGTTATAACATGTTTTCTACTTTAAGTAGAACTAATTACACTTAAGCAGAGTACAATTAATTAATTGCACTTAAGTAGAATTGTATTTACTTATTCCACTTCAGTAAAATCAAAAAAATCTTTTAAAGCTTAAGTTGAATTCAATTTCACTTAAGCTAACATGTTTTCTACTTAAATAAAAAAAATCCTCTAAGTCAGTTTAATTTAGCTTAAGTAAAAAGTGTGATCCTCTTATACTTAATAATATACAATTTGACTTAAGTAGAATACAATTTAGCTTAAGTGAAATTGAATTTAACTTAATAAGCTAAATTGAATTCTACTTAAGTAGAATAAAACTGCATTTAAGCTAACTATAATTTCATTTTACTTAAGTAAACTTAAATTCTACTTAAGTAAAATACAATATAGCTGAAGTGAAATTGAAGGATTGGTCGTCAATGCTTGGCATGCTGCAGTACTACAACATGGCTGTCGCTTCTAGTTCTAATGGTCTTTTTCGTTAACAGTGTGACCGATTCCCCTCAAGTATCACAAGCACAGTGCAAAATATGGTCTTGCAGTTAATGCAAGGGAACAATCGCTTCCAGGACCTAAAAAGTAGACTTCGGTCATGTCAAGAAAACTTCGTCAGCATCAGCGATATGTTGCATGCAAACAAGTACACAAGAGGTGAATGAGTCCATTAGAAGCCCTAGTCTAGTAAATTATATTAAACAGATTCAATTGCATGTTACAGAACATCGCAGCAACCATGGAGTATCACAGCTGGAAATTCAGCAGAAAGGAGCTATTGGCAACTACGAAGCTGCTCGCATTCGACCGTAAAATGGTACAATTCGAGTAAAAGTTAGAAATCCAAGCTACACCAGTCAGTATGCTTGACTACTTAGTTATAGTACCGTATTAGAAATTCATTAGTTATCAGCCTTTCTATATATTTCATTGTTGGCCCATGAACACAAGTTTCTAAGTTATAACAGCCTCATTAGATGTTATTAAATTTATTAGCCTCTTAACATCATATTTTGATTCCTTTGTCATCCTCTGCGATGTATACTTTTGTTATCATTCATTCATTTTATCAACCTTATTGTAGTTGAAACTTGCAGCCTCGATTGAAATGTCGGGCTCAAATTCTCAACAACTTGGAAGTATTAAATAGACATACTAACTTGTGCAATCTGTTGTTTCGACAACACCAACGTCATCGTTGTGAAGAGAAGTGGGTGGTCTGGGGGCAATGTTTACATGGGTGCCATTAAGTGTGGTACTTCTACTACTAAACCACTGTTTGATGGTAAGTCGTGTTGTAGTCGTCCCCTCGCCCTCGAAAGTGCCCTTCCAACTACAACAGCAACAGTTTACAACGATTGATTGGTTGGCTGCATTTTCCGAATTCAAACGTTCAGTGTAAACGTAGTTTTGTTTCTTTTGCTAGAGGCAAGTATGGTGTTATGTTCTTATACATACACAACGAAAGTTGGATAAGTATAGGGGAATGGTCGCACATAGTTACGTAAATAGTACGTCTTGAACGTGACTCTATAATACTATACAAAGTCGGACTTCGCGGCAAGTGACGCAATGAGTAGCAAACTGATTGACCAATCACATTTCACTTAAGGTAAATTCTATTTAAAATGCAATTTAGCTTAAGTAAAATTGAGAAGCCATTTTGCTTAAGTAGAATACCATTTTACTTAAGTAGAATAGCATTGTACTTAAGTAGAATTGTATTTTACTTAAGCTTAATTCAATTAAACTTAAGCTAAATTGATTTTACTTAAGTAAAATAAGATATAGACTAATACCATTTGAACTTAAGCTAAATTGAATTTTACCTTAGTGGATTACAATTAATTAGCATAAGTAAAATACAACTCTACTTGGGTGCAATTACTATCACTTAAGCGTAATTGTATTCTGCTTAAGTGCAATTAATTCTACTTAAGTAGAATAAGGAGGTAACTGTTAAAACGGCTTGCCATATAGGCGCTGGGATATTGAAACACTAAGCGACATGTATTTGGTTCCTTCGGCACCTCTTACTGGCTACTGCTTTCGGAGACTCTGGCTCAGGGGCGCAGTTAGGTTGGAGTATAGGCCTGTGGGTTAAAGGCGATATCGCTCGTAGACTTTTTTTTTGAGGGCGCTGGCATTATCGAGGTTTCAGCGAGGTTTAATGGGACCCCTAAAACTCACGTGACCTCGGTGGCAAATTTAGATCAGTGAATAGCACAGGCAAGCGTATGCGTAATAAGCCAGTACCCATGCACACATAATGTTATAGCACAGCATTTCAGATTATTGTACTGTTTACCGCAAAGGATTTTCGTACGCGATAGTTTGTTGTTTGTGTGCCTTTTGAGTAAAGAATACTGTACGATTTTCGTACAAATACATTCGATTATACTAGAGTATAGTGACAATCATGGAAAAGGGATCAGGGCAAGGAGAATCGGGCGAAAGAAAACGACCTTATCCTGGAACGAGCGTATAGGTTCAAGTGGAGGAAAGCCATTGTTGCATGGACCTGACAAAAACAGCAGTGCAAAGGAACAACAGCGACGAAGAGATGCCACGAAGATCTATCTTCTACGTTCCTACGTAAACTGGCAAATGGAGAAAGAACTCTACAAACATGTCCACGATTTGACTTCTGTTAGCAACGCAGATTTCGCAGAACATTTGCTTCAGGATCACACAAAAAGGTAATGATTTGCTAAGCTAGGCTAAAACTGTATAGGGTGGTTTCAGTTGTTTTCCGCATACGTTACTTTCCGCTGATTACTTTCCGCTGAAAAAATTCTTCTGCGGAAAACACCGATTTTTCACTTGCCTGTACACTATATTTTTCCGCAATTTTGAGATACCAAATTCAGGCAGGATGATTAAAATAACATGAGAAAGTATCAAAGAACGTTGATCAAGGATGGTTAGACTGAGTTCATGTCAGAAAAGTTAAGCTGCTTATAATTTAGAGGAGGCTTGGGGTGTTCGTAATTACGAATTATTAAAGAAGCATATAATACTGGGCAAAGGGACGCCCGCGTTATGAAGGATTGAGTATCTAATTAAGTATTAAATATTCGGCCCGCGTAATGATGGTTTAAAAAAAAAGGTGTAAAAGGCGGTATCTTTGATTTTCGCTGGAAATAAAATGGCTGTATAAGTAAGCCTTACAGCCTAAGCTACAAGTACAACCTTAGCTACTGTATCCTAAATCTAGTCTCGAAGCTACATTTTATCCTGTTACAGTCAAATCCTATCTTATCCATCTTCCTAAATCCTTCCATGTGCCTAATAATTTCAGTAAGTCATTCTGTTCCTCCCAAAAAGAAACGGTACTTTCCGTTGAAAAAAACGTTGTTTTCCGCTGACAAATTTGTTTGCGGAAAACACCGTTTTGTTTCAGCGGAAAGTAACGTGTGCGGAAAACAACGGTACCCGTATAGGGTAATACTAGTACATAGTAGTACTACAGGGTATTGTCCTAGGTAACTGTCAGTATTGCGAAGTACAGAAAACTGCAAAGTTCGGACACCCCTAAGAAATACACGATTTCACCATGATAACCTACAAGCGAAAGCCAATATCACTAAAAACCAGGAAGCTACAGTTATTTCCTCTCCAAAATGACCCGTGCGCAAGTATGTACGTACATATCTGTCAATAAAATGAAGATAGTTTTTGGGGTATTTTAAGGCTTAGGTGTTCAAACTTCGCAGTGTCTATGCTATTGTATTTGTAACATACATGATTTGATGAGCCTAGGCTTTGTAACTAGGCCTATCATTCATTATTTTTCCAATGGACCTAGCGTATGCTAACCTTATCATACTTATCCTAGCACAAAATAGCAGTAAGTTGTATTACTGAGTCATCATCATCACTGTTTGTGAATGCTTGTCATGAGGATACTGTATAGGCCGTTTCTTACGACTAGTCGTAACAATTATAAACTATTCTTACGACAAAGGCAAATTCAAGTGCAGTAAATAAAGCAACTGCGCATGTAGTAGAGGTAACCCTAAACATAACCCTAAACCTCAATCCTAACCCTAACCGGAAGTTATTGTTACTCATCGTCGTAAAATTAGTACTCCTAATCACAAAAATAGCAACTGCCCATGCGTAGTCGGAAATTATTCTTACGACTAGTTGTAAGAATAGCCACTTTGTACTGTATACAGTTAAAAATTAAAATATCCTTCCTAAAGAAGACTGACAGGGACTGGGGGTCTTTAGTTTCACTCCTCATATTTATGCCATGGAAAGCTGGGCCTTCTCATCACCAAAAAGTAAACTGTTTTTGCCTCAACAAATTGATGGAAATATATTTTCTAACCACTAGGCCTAGCTGGTGATCTGTTCATCCCCACCCCTTCAGGTTCTAAATTGTTATCAGCTGTCCTTGTTTGAAGAATAATTCTTGTGAATGAGCATTTGAAAGAAATGCCTCACCTATGCCCAGTCATAATTAACTGGGCATATAACATAGGACTAAGGCCTATAGTATTAGTAATAAGTATCTGAATTTAGTGTTCATAGTAACTGTATTCCCTAATTTTGTAATATACACCAGTGAGGAAGGCCTACTGTGCTGTACAAGTACAACCACATGGACCTGCAATTTTTCCTATAAAAATAATGCATCTACATAAATAATTTAGAATCACTCCTAACTGATTCACATGTTTTCACACCGCTGCGTACAGTTGGAAGTCTGACCCCGTGACCTCGAAGAATGATCAACGATCACGCATATCATTAAATTTGAATTTGCCCGCATTTAACGTAAAGTCGGTCCTACGTTTCACTCACAGAATTTACAGACATTGATAGTTTACAACTTACCGGAACCTCACAGAATGGATTAAAAGTAATTCCAATGTATGGTAGGGCAAAGATACCCGAGAAAAAATCAACGAAAACCTATGAAACAACGATTGCAATCCAACTTCGTCCTCACACATGTATTCCTAACTGACACAAAATAGGCCAAAACGAACCAACGAAAGAGAGTTACAGCAAAAAAGTTCTCCCATTTGTGGATCTTGTACTCTCCTACATGATGCTGTAAAGTTTCGGTGAAATGGTTGTCTAAGACGGCCAGTCACAAAACGATTACCTCGACTCGGCGATTTTGTTGCTGTCGCCGCCATTTTGAAATTAGGTAGACTTTCGCCAAGCCGTTTTCATGCTATGGGCTACTACCGACAAGACTTCATTCAAATCGTTTTCAATGTAGTGGAACCCATTCCTTTAGTGTACGGTCTATTAGGAATGTTAGGTTTTGTGGCGTGAAATTAAGTAATTTAAGTTGTGCTAAGGTTTGGAAGAAATTTTGTCCCAAATTCTAATATATGATTAGGTAAAATGTGAAATTACTGAGAGCTGCGTATGGGAGGGGTAAGTGAGACAAAATGGGGGAGGGGGCAAGGGAGATGGTGTTTCCTTTCTAGCTAAATTAATGGTGGTAACTATTAAGGTAACACAAATTTTCCTGAGTCTGTTGTCAAAACTGAAGGGGTCATACCACATTGAATATACAAAGGTAACATGGCCTAGGCCAAACCTTATTTCTAGTTGCTTTCTAAGGAACTTCCAACAATTCCGAATGATTTATACCTACAATACCAAATGATTTATACTTACCCACTTACCATAATTCCACAGTAGCCCTTACTCAGTGAGATTCTGCAAAGCTGGGTACTCATCTGTTGCTTATATTCATCAATAAATATCAGTTAACAGTTTTCCAGTCAATACCAATCCTTGTTTGGTTCATGTATCACACTACATAACTGCTTGCCAATATTGAAGTTAAGTACTGTGGCTTGGGTAGGCCGGTAGGGGTGTGTTGTTTAGGGGAGGGGTGTGGTGTTTTTAGGGGTTTTGGGGAGGGAATGTGGTGCTTAGCGGATTTGGGGAAGGGTTTGGAGTTTCCCAGCTTTGGGATGGGTGTGGTGTTCACCAGCTTTGGGAAGAGTTAGGGTATTTTGGAGGGATGAGGTGGTTTTGCCACATATGGGGACTTTAATTAAAAGCTGACTTTCAGTACACAGGACGTGTTTGGATACATTACGTTCTATGGATACTCTGACCAAATATTTTGAGTAGGGCTGTTTTCTTTTTCTTTTGCACATGCATAGTAGAACATAAGTCAACAGTGGAAATAGAGTTGCCTGGTCTTTTATTGATTTTATAACTGTAACAATAAGGCACTTTAAGCAAAAGAAAAAAGAAAACAAAAAACATTTGTGTGACACTCTCCATGAAAGAACATGTTTTAATGTCCTGTGAAAATATGGGCATGAAATATAAATTACTTCGATCACTGCAAAGTGAAATACTTTGTTCAAATGGAAGGAATAGCTTAACAAAATTTGAATACTTCTTGAAATGAAACACACTTCATACTGTGAAGACTTCATACAATAATGTTGTCTGAAAAAAAATCACACACAATGTCAAGTGCATTATGACTGGAAGGGGTATTTCAAGGTGGCATAGTGAAGGCATGACATAGCAAAAACAGTTCAGGTGGCAGGATGGATAGTTTTGTAACTTTGAAATGGTGAGATATGCCTGTGACATATGGCATAAGATTAAAATTAAAAGACAAATATATAAAAGTAAAAGGTAAGAGTAGAAAGTAAATAAATAAGTCCAAACTTGACATATAACTTTAACAACCTGATCTTCTTCAGAAATAGGAGCACCAATAGCAGCCCAACGATCCATACTTCCTTTCATATAATTCAAATTATTTCCAACTGACTTGCCCTCTGCCATTTCAGTTCTGAGGTACTTTTTCTTGAGCTGAATTTTGTTGGTTAGAGAATCCTTTTCGAACAGAGTACGCAAGGCATCCTAAGCATCACTAGGTTTCTCACTTGTTGTAATTAATTCCAGCTGACTAGATGCTATTGCAAGCACAATGGTGAAAAATGCCAGTTGTGTCTTTTTCAAGTTTGCACTCTTCTACTTCTCACATACAGTAACCCCCAACTTTCCTGAGCCATCCTCATAGCCCACAGGCCTTTTGCAAGAAACAAATGTCTCATCTGGAAATTCCATGTCAGCCAGTTCGAGCCATCCATTTTGTTAATTTTCCACGTCATATTTTCTGTTGTTCCAGCCATATTGGTCAGTTGTCACGACTAAATTAACCAATTTAAGTACCGACAATTCCCAAGAAATGGTTCTAAAATCAGCACATAAATTCCAAACAACAATCTATTCTACACAGTTAACTTCCAGTGTATGTGTCTGGGCCAATAACCTGTTCGAGTTAGCTAGAGAATAGGCATGAGACTGCTGAGTATATTACAGCCTGTTGCTGCACACAACTTGTTCTTTCTATAAGAGTATAACAGAAACTGAGGAAAAATGTAAATTACACATATATAGAAAACAAAATTGCTTAAAGGTAGCACACTAATAATACAACCTGATTAAACAAACAATAGTTTGGAGCAGAGTTGTAACAACAGGCACTTAACTGATCCACAGGCTGCATTCCTTCTTACTACGGGTACATATAAGAGAGCTAGGAACTTAAAGATATATAGTATTAAATAGAATGTGAGACTACATTTATTAACAGATTTCTATAAATAAACTCTTATATGAAACTTCAGATATGAGGATAATAAACATGAGGATGTAATAAACTCTGGAAGCTCTCTGGGCTAATACTTAATACCAGTGGAACTGCATTTTGCAATGTTAGTCATTATACATAACAAAACAAATCTAATAGTGAATGAAACTTTTCTTCTTTTTGGGAATAACTTTTTTTTGGTCATATATACATGGGAAAGCACCTTAGAGAAATCTGTGTGTGACACACACACACATAGGGAAGACTGTACGTGAATGACTAACTAAGTACTTCTACTACTGTACCTATCATAGAAAACAACATAACAATAAAAAGATCGTAAACTCTCGTTAACAGCAAAACATGTTGTCACAAAATGATCCCTCATATTGTTTTAAGTCACCTGGAATTGTAAGTAGCTATGTACAACTACATGGCTCTATGAGGTGCAATTGTTCTCAAGTACCAGCAGTAGGTCTAACTGTAATAGCAATAAGTATAAAGTGTAAGCAGTATAAAGCAAGCTAGTTTTATTTCTGTGTTACGTATCTTGCTCTACATATTAAGCATAGGGAATTGGGCCTAGACTTAAGTCATGGATCTAATACCGGTCTTGAACACTTGTAACAAAGTGACATTGAAATGGATCCCGATCCCAGGATGGCGGAAATTTTCACCCAGTCCAGCTTTAATAAAACTCATCATAAGCCATGATTTTAACTTATACATAGTACAGGGCAGTCTACTTGTACTACTAATAATTTTTGTAAAATAATAATAATACTAAATTGTATCTTATGCAGTCCAAATCTTTTCAAGAACAGGCCCCTTAGAATTATTACACAAGGACGAGAAGGCGTAGGCTAAGAACTAAAGGTTATAGGCCTTAGTCCATTATTAAAATTGGACTAAACTATGCAGGTATTCTAGTATTACTAAAACTAGGCTAGGGCCTACCTGTAGTAAAAACTTGTCGTAGTATATTACTTTAGTAAATACAAAAGTACTAGGCCTATAGGCTAGCCTAGGCTTGTACTAGGGGCCTAGTACAGTAATATTACTGTCCGCTATGCCCTCGAAATTTTAAATTTTAACTATTTAGTAGCCATAAGTAGTACCGTGACTTATCAACTCCCTGATTTTTCCATATTAACGCAAAAAAATGAAGGGAATCTATGCCGAATAGAAAGATTACGAAAAATACGAGACGTTGCAAATCTAGCACTAGCTACATCATAGTCGACATATAGCGCTAGGCTGCACGTTATAGGATACGGTGCTTTCGTGTATATGTGTATTATGTACGTTAGGATACATGTATTAGGGGCAACCAAAAGCACATAGGAGCACCATTTTCGTTGACCAAAAAATCACACTTTTCGGGGGAGTTACAACTTTTCTGAAAAATATGAGTAAGATTCAAGCTTATATATTACAAAAATGATATTTTTACGGTTAAAAGTTGTCTAAGACGCGAAAGTCACATAACGATAGACGTCGACTCGATTTGACTTACCTTTATGTTTTTGCGTTGGTCGTCGATAAGAAAATGCACTGTTCTATTGGTAAAATCTTCGTTTCTTTCCGGAAATGATCGTATTTGAGTCTCTAAAGTATCCTTTATCGAGCTACGATACTCGTAAACCCGAATGACATTGGGATGTTTGCGAATTTTACCGATTACATCCATACATGGAAGTAGCGAACCGAAGTCCGTAGAACCGGATTTGCGCGAAACAATTACTTCCGGGTCAAGTAAGCTGTGCTCGAAAATTTGCTAGTAACGGTCATATATTGAGGTCAGACTTCCAACTGCGTATGCAACTAGACCTTAGGCTTTTCTAAGGTCAGCCTCAGCCAGCATATATGCAATCAAGTTTTAATGGTTCATTTGGGCAACAGGGTGTTATACTGTTATCTACTGACTGTCTGTCCAATATTCCAGCAATCATGTGTACATGTCTGTGTTTGGGATTTTTGAAGGAACCCAACTGCTATGCAAGAAATTAGGTAAATTAGCCTCACAAATTGAGGGACCATAGTACATATAGCTATACCTATATAAACCTTTATATAGCCATGCCTGGGGGTAAGAAAGTTTTTTTTGTGTAGGCCTGATGCACATACTTTATGATGTGCTAAGTTATCATATTTTTTATATATAGTCAGTATATACTATGCTTGTTCTTGTTCAGCTTCTTGTGAATGATCTGATGTTTAGTGTTCAAAAATTATAATATCTATTAAATTTGGTGGCCGAAACTATCTCTTGTGGAGAGTAATCTAGCGTTAAATTAATGGTAGTCTGAAATCAAGCTATTCATGTAAACAGGAATTTTTCACAATGGTAGGCTTATGTCATGGTGTAAGCTAGCATCTCAAATCTCACTCATGAAACCAACTGCTCACATAAACAGGAAGTTTACACAGTAGGTAAATAATGAGTGTACATCAAACTCTGATCAAAAGACTGGACATCTTTTAGCGATATGAAACCAATCAGTTCACTAAGACAGGAAGTTTACATAGTAAATTTTACATTGACATGTGAGCTCAAGTTGTTGGGCAAGCAGTTGGGCAACACAAAATTATCCTTACAATTCTTGAAAGGTACCGCAGTTTATGGATATGTTGAAGAAGAGTATGAAAGAATATCTCATCCTTATCTGGGTTTAAATCAATGTGAGTTAACAATATGTTTTTATTGAAATATGCCTAAGTGTTTGTTTGTTACTTTTCTCTTTCATATTTTTTCTTGGGTAGGTATGATAAAAACATGTATGTTTGTAATGATTTGGTCATTACCAGATTCATTATGCATACAATTAAGCTTGGGGTGTACAGTAAAATTACTATTTCAGTTATATGATTTACGGACAATTTTTTTGGTTTCATTGTATAGGTTTCAAATGCATCTTTTCCGGAAAGATGCTGAAAGTCAAACAGAGGCATTCTCAGCAGCTGTCACCACAGAAAGATCAGTTGACACTCAGAAAGGAGAAGGTAAATTTATATGTTTATCCTTGCATGAATTACAGACTGGAAGAGCAGTGCTAATCTTATCTGATCTGATGTGATCAGAAAAATAATACAATTTCATTCTCATTAAATTCCAAAAGAAAAGAAAAAAATGGTAGCATATTGCTCATCCACTAAAAAGCATACATGTGTATGAAAATTTATAAAAGTAAGTGGGCCTGATATTATCAGGATCTTCTTTAGAGGCAAACTGACTAGTAACAGTAAATTCAAGAGACACAATAGAGCCTGGAACAGAGAGGACATGGTGAACACAAAGAAAGAAGTTAATGGTGTATTGAACAAAAGGAGTCAGTGAAAGCAGAGGTATTTAGATAAACTGTGGAGTACAAAGCGAGGATTAAGTAAGGAGAGAGGGCGAATAAACTATAGCAGAATACAGAGATGGAGCAGGATAAAGTTAGTCATGTCCTTCCTGTATATTGAGCCCATTCAGTTGAATGGTGCTAGGGCATTCCGTCCGCTCTCTCTATCTCTGCTGTGGTGTACTATGTCTGAGATGGTTAGTCTACGAATTCAGTTACCTGTTGGGACATGTCTTTAATGGTATGATTGGGCAGCTGAAAGTGTTCCCCTACTGGAGTCTCCATTTTCATGGTATTGACTTGTGACTAGAACTGCTTCTTGAGGGTGGTCTTGGTTTCACCAACATACTTGTAACTTCAATGTCCTCTAAACTCAATGACACCATTTAAATTGAAATATCAGTTTCCAGTGCTGCATAAGTGTGATAAGTTCTAAACAAAAGGTATATTTTTAGTCACAGCCATAGAAGCTATAGCAGGATACTTGCAATCTAGTAACTCTTGTTTTATGTAATCTCTACAGATACTCCTGATCCAGTTACTTCAACACCTCTCAAGAAGCCATCTGCCAATGTTCTGTCCAATGTCACCAGTAGGATTAGATATGGAGCAGCATGGGAGAAAAACCTCAAACTATACGAATACACATTGCCACATTTACATGATCCTGAACAAAAGCGATCATACATATGGCAGGGGCAAGCACTTTTCCCAGACTTTTGTTGACAGGTTGTGCGACATTCACAAACGTTGGATTAGCAGCTAATGATACATCTGCATCACCAGATTGAGATAAATTGCTTTCGTCCATTTTGTTCGATAGTAGCTATGACTGTGAATCAGGAGCTTGGCCACCCTCTAAGTCAAGGTGGGCAAGGTTGGGGAAATTCAATCAAGGAGTAACAATCAGAGAATGGCCAGCTTTATATTATTGTATATAGGCCTACACGCACAGCGTGTATAAATATCTGTATCGGTTTATTTATACTAGTGTTCATTTCCGTTTCCAGGAGGGGATATGATTTGAACGTGGGGGGAGGGTGTGGGGGGGTGGGGAGGGGGTCCCATTTGAAGTGTCCAAACGATGCTAATCTTTACATCTATCTTCTTGAATCACATGTACCCCTATCGACACGATCAATCAGTCCTGTCTCTCAACTCCTCTCATGCACTGGTGTATTTATTTCCTGGCAAGATAACAGTTAGGCATAGTAAGGGTCAGAGGTCATCACAACTTAAAGAGTTGTGCAAGTCCCTGTGGTCTCTTACATCCTGGTAGCAGTAGAGAGAAGAAGCCTAATAGATCAGAAACCATAATCATCTTCTGTTGTGTCTTATTTTCCAGCATCCTTGAAACCTTATATCCTTCCCCTTTGATTTGTTGATGTCATAAAGCTGTATTTATGTTGTGCATTATTTAATTCCAGTATTTAGATTGTATATTCTTCTTGTGTATTTGACAGTATCCCAGTGATCTCCATTTTTCTGCTCTTGGTTTTTTTCTCTCTGTACTCTCATATCATATCTATCTCTACCCCTAGCCTCCATCTCCACATTTTCTTTACTTTCTTCCTCCATCCCTTCATCTGTCTTTCACGCTTTCTTTCTTGACCTCTTTCCTCCCCTCTGTTTACCCTGTATGTTTTAGTTTGCCGATTCCCCCCCCCCCCCCCCGCATCTCACCCCCAAAAAAGTTCACAAGGTTGACAAGTCTCCCCGTGCTAGTCCCAAGCTATACACCCTTGTTGTGGTGACCGTTCAATATACTTGCGGATCAAATGGAAAGCCCCACCCCACCCCTTATTCCCAGTGTAATATATGAATCGGCAAATGGAAGATTATTCGGAGTTGTTCGTGATAGTTCAATGATCTTATAGTCAGGCATAGGCCTATATGGTTCTCTTTGTCCTTCATTGCCGTCGAAGTTTGAAATGAAATTAATCGTGCTAGGAACTTCCGGGCAATGTTTAATTTTGTGTGGCAAGAAAAAAAGCTTCCCCCCAGTCTCTCCTGATTGACTATATAGAGCCCGTACTCCTATATGGTCACACAATAGTATAGATAAGTATGATCCATGCAGACATCTAGTATATATTTTTTTAAATTCAATCCAATTTCAGTTAAAGTTTCGAGTAATTTTCGAGTAATTCGAGTCAGTCGTGATGAGGTGCCCCATGGTGGAGCTGGGTAACCCACCCCAACCCCGTTGCCGACTTTTTGGCATTTCGTTGGGAGCCGTTCGGAACAAGAAACAGGATAGTCAATTCTGGGAGTACAGTACGCTGGAAAGCAATACACTGACGTGATTTAGAAAAAAAAGTTTTTTGCTTTGACGGCCGATGCTCAGCGAGACACTTTTCAATGGAAATAACTATTAGTTTATTGTTCATGTACTTATTCCCTTTTTGCCAATCCTTTCTAAAGAGGGTGGAGCCGCCCCTTATGGCAACGTATTTTCCTTCCCTTTTCCGTTCAAGTTTCGTTATTTTTTAATTCGGGTCAAAGGGGTGCAAGGACAGGGTTTACGTGCACCGGTTAGGAGGACGGGGTGCAGCTAGGGCAAGTGCTCTGTGATCGCCTAAAGGGCCCGTTGCCAGGAGTCCAAAAATAATTAAATATACATATTTATCTGTATATGGTATATGACATAAAATGCTTTGTCTTTCCCTCCTGATATATAACTAAAATTTATATATAAAATACAATGTAAGCTGTGACTCAGTCTATGTATAATTAATACCTAAATTGGCTGAAATACCAATTGTTCACACATGACGGACTTGACTTTACGTTTGATACCCAATAGTTTGTAATCACTTCAGTCAATTTTTTCACTCATTCGCGTTTGTCTTTTTGTGACACCAGTCAGCGTGAATCAGACATAAAGTTCATAACTATTAGTTTCTTGAGCTGTTTCTTGACTTCGACTGCTCACCATGTAGGCCTAAAAGAGTAAAGCAGGGAACTGCTAGAGTAGCAGCTCCCTGGTCAAACTATTACGCCTGATGCAAAGCTCGACCGTAACCTATACTGTACAGCCCATTAGTTGTGAAAAGTTCTGAACGTAAAACAAAGCACTGAGTTTTGTATCACACAACACACACGAAAACGCGGCGTAATACCGCATACTACTGACCAGGGAGTTGTTCCATAACAACTCCCTGTACTGCCACAGACAAGAAACTATGCAGGAATTTCGCCAAGGCCACCGTTCAAGTAACCGAACCCGTTTATTGCTTACTAGCCGTAAATACGGGATTGCTGAGAAATTACGAGACAACAGCGACGATCCGATAGAGGGTAGTATTGATATTATTTTTGAATCGGGTGGTGTGAAGGACAGAATTTACGAGGAAATTACGAGCGATCCCACCTTTAAGCGAGTGGGTAAGTGAGACTAGCTGTCCTAAATAAACACAGATTGACATCAATGGAACCTCCAGATGATCTACATATAACCTAAATATAACTACAGGGAGGAGGACATCGTCGTTCATATGGATCCTATCTACTGATGAAAGTATTTCCCGTCAAGAAGCTCTTATAGCTAAACAACAGAGAACAGATCGGATCTAGTGTTACTTAAGTCACCGCTATGAATATCTCAACCGTTACCCCCTTTGTTTTGTATCTAGTTGCTATATCAGTTTAAATTACGGGGATGAGATCGATAAGTGATCTGTGTGTTTCCTGTAGTGCTCGGGGTAAACTTAATTGATACGGATTCAAAGACTTGTAAACAAAGTACCTCATAGATGTACGATTTATAGAGCTTAATTAATTCCGTAGCGCCGTCCAGCTATCAGTCGCAGCACAAAAACAACGTTTAGTGGAGAACACCGATAAAACATTTTGATAGTGGGGGAACCTGACAGTTTAGACGACTATTTCTGTTTAATTGTATTTCGAATCGATGGTTGATCTTTGTTTCTGTTGTAAACTGTGGATTTTGCTCGTTTCGTTTTTTGTTTGAACTTTATTGTTTGTTTGCGCGGGATTGTTTGTATGTGTGTGATTTTACTATTTTTTTCCTGAATTTTCTATCGTCAGCATGACTTTGCACAACACCAAGCTGTACGTTTCTACTTTGGCATACGTAAGTTAATAGAAATATTGGTTTAAACAGGGAAGGGGAGAACAGACTAAATACACACACAAGCAGAATAGTTGAAGTATGCGATTGCCACTGAGTCGGAAGGAATTTCTCATCCATCCACCTCCCAACAGCCCATTATTAATTTATGGAAGTCAACTTAATGGTAAATTGAGTTTAATGCATTTTGATTAATTTCTGACTCATTAATAGTTAAATTAGATTTAAGTAAATATCGATTACGGTGAGAAGTTTACTTTGGATGTATTTCTTACGAATTCACATAGGAACATTAGAGAGAGAAAACAAATTTTCAATCGTTATTTGTAAGAGAGTAGCCGCACGAAATATCTACGAGACCAGCAGAAAAAGGTTTCCGTGACAGAGTCAACTAACGGTCTAGTCCCCTACCGATAAGCTATTCTAGTCGACGTATTGAGAATAAGCTCTTCCATGACTATGAATAGTGATTTTTAGTTATATACCTTACAAAGTTATTCAGTGTACCAACTGTACACACACAGACACACACACATACATACAGACTGCGTATTCATCAAAGAAAGCTGTGATAAAGAAATAAAGTCGCCGCCACTAGCTACTTCCGATCACTTTAAGCATGACTGTTGTGCCTTAATTCACAGAAAAACATCGCAAACACACGAAAAGGAAGATGAAATTAGAGAGGGACCTGTCGAGGGAGCATATCAGTGCATTAAACATTATGAAGAGTTCCACTGACTGGGATATGTTCTAGAATAGCTTGGACAGCCTTGATGAACTGACCTCTGTATACATTAAATTCGTCAGCTATTTATGTGAAAGTAGCACCTTTATCTGAAATAATGACGTGACTTCCAACAGATAAAAGGATAAAAGCTTTAGTAAAAGGAGAAGAAAATGGCAATTGATTCAATGGACAAAGCTAAGAGAAATGGGATACAGAGGGAAGTCAACAAACTTGTTCACAAAAACAGAACAGAAAAACAGAGCTCTTCAGCGTTATTAGCTGGAACTCTAACAGCCTATGGGAATTACTCAAGACAGTTCGAAAACCTGAAAAGAAAAAACAGTGTTTATTTTTACAGAACTCGGTGAGCAACTTAGTGATCACTTTGGACGTTTCAACTCAGCAGTTCAAAAAAGATGTGATCGGTTGGCTGAACCTCCTGTGGTTACAGAGGACGAAGTTGAAAGACAATTTAAGAGTGTCAAAAAGGTGTTTCATCGGGCTGTGACTAAATTCCTTGGTGGGTTTTTCAGTTTTGCTCTGATGAACTACTAGCTGGTATTTTGACGCATACTTTTTTTTAATGAAAGTTTAAACCAATGTCACCTACCCAGCTTCTGGAAGAATGCCGTAACATCCCCAATATACCTAAGGTTAAAACACCTTCCTAGGTTAATGACCTCAAACCCATAGATCTTGCCAGTGTAAGTTTTAACTCTATGCAGAAGATGTACTATCATATATAAGAAATGCCATTTAGACACGTGGTGACCAATGTCAGTTTGCTTATACTAGGGGGTTTATTGTACGGATGCTGTCCTCACATTAGTCCATAATATTGTTCTCACTCTGCATCATGAAAAACACAAAATCATTTTTATTAATTTTCCAGTGCTTTTGATACCGTACTATACCTAATCAGTTACTTCATGATTTGAATACCTTTGTTGAGGATCCTTGGATTATACACTGACTAGCTGATTTCATGAAAGGGTGGTCAAGACAAACTAAATTAAATGAAGGTTTACACAACAAATCAGAAATCAGTGTTGAGGTCCCTAGGGAGGTCTATTATCAGCATTGTTATTTACAATTTAAACTGGCGGAATAATATCGCAATATAATTGTTCTGTCATGAAATATGCAGACAACACAGTAATCTCTGTTAGAATATCTATATCTCCACATAATGTGGATCAATGTCATTATGAATCTCTGATATCTCATGTTGCTATTGTCTGTGATAAAAAAAAAAAAACTTACTTCTGAACGCCAAGAAATATAAAGAGATGATTATTGAAAATTCTAATATTAAACATGAGGGCCTACTCACCACCAAAGCAAGGAAAACTGTGATACAGGGTGCCGTAGTTGAACGTACTTAACAGACGATGTATTTAGGGGTGTGTATATATATACAATAAACTTCATTTTACGAGTCATGTTTCAAGAATTTTAAAGAGGGTTAATATTCATTTCTACTTTATCTGTGTTATGTCAAACACTTATATTGTCGTGAACCCTCATGTATATTTAATATATTCAGATGTATGTAAATACTCTGTTAACTTATCCCTTAAATGATTTCGTGATTGGCTGCTGCTGTCTTGTGACAGAAACGTTAACTTATGATTGGAGGAAAGTATCATGTCTTTTGCCTCGTGTATGACAGTTTTGTAAGCCACTTCAGTCTCACTGTATACCTAGTATACTGTGTAAGGTCTCCGTGTGTGAAGGCACGTTAAACATACTAGTATTACCACTAATTATATATGTTTCAACATATTTAATCTAATCAATCCTGCAAAATAAATAGAACGAATAATTATATCTCTCTGTTGGACTAGTAATTTACGTTATTCGTGTCGTCCCTGCCACGCGACCATCGAAATCTGCCTTACCGTACTGGGACGGACGCGACAATCTGTTATTGTGCCATATTTTAGACATAAGAATGGAAGCTTTTAATACCTATATTTTACCTCATAGTATATACACTGTTCCTGCCTAGTACATTTGTTTTACTTGTAAAGGATCAGAAAAGAATTAGAGCCTCCTTGCGTTACTGTGCCAAACATTTTTTAGCCTATATTTTAACACCCTTATTAACCAAGTTAACATTGCAGCCATAAGAAATTTTGAAAGGCTTTCTCATAAAATTCATAGAGACGAGAAACACCCACTCAATAACGAGCTGAAGTCACTTCTTCAACAGACTAGTTATAATTTGAGAAATAGGACAAGCACGTATAATTCGAACTGTATATTTAAAAAAATCGTTGATAGGGCTGCCATATTTATTCAGTGTGCTGTTCCACAAAACTTACTTTAATTCTTTTATTAACTTCTGATTAATTATTTGTACATATATTCCAAGCTATTTTCATCTTTATAACTCTTAAACATATCCTATTTATAAATGTGTACTTTCATGTATTTATGCTAGATTTTAATAAACTTAAACACAAACGGGAACTTTTCGTCACCTGGCCAAAGACGTGGAACCCCCGCTAAATATCCCTATATATCACCATGATGGACCGCCTATAGGAACCGATAATTATCTTCACCGTGCATTTCGAGGGCAACAGTTACTATGGTAACCGAGAGCGCACTAAATAGGCTGTAAAAGTGAGACTAAAAAAAATATATATAGCAACGTCATCTTGTATATTTAAAGTATATTTAATGTGATAATTATAACTTACATAAATATCTGGCATAACAGAATGCTTTCTATAACTATGTTTGCTTTACTCTAGTATAATTGCGGGTTAACTTGGAAATACAAACAAATTTTATTTAGACTTTACAAAAAAAGATATTTGAAATAATATAGAGTTATACATTATCATTAGGAATTCTCTTTCTATACTCTACAAATCATGTCATTTCTTCAAATCAACAACACATTCATGATTCAAGAAATACGAGGAAGACAAACAGGAACTAGACATTAGTGTAAAGAGTTCTAGAACTAATCCTGAACTGACGCCAACACGATCAATATGGCTGTACATTAATCCTAGTTATTTATAGCTCGATTATTCAATTGCATACCAGTACGTGCAATATCCTAGCGGTCCGAGGGGACTATATTGTTAACTTGATCTTGTCTGTAGTTAGGGGGGCGGGGGGGGGGTACAAGGGAGAGGATTTTAAGCTGTGTCTTCGCCGGAATGAACTATTCTGCAGGTAATGATGTATTTGAAAGAGACGGAAAGAACATGACGGTGTCACATCAATGGAGCATCACGAGTCGCTGGCTTAGAAAGTTAATTGATGCGAAACATGATCACCAGGCTAAATATGACTATTGAAAGTTCCGTTCATATATCTATTGAGATAGCTTGCCAATGAATGCACTCTTTATCCCTTCCAATCATTTCAAATTCTGAATATGTATAAATAATATGACAGGTAAATAATCAATCTTTCATTCCGTTTAGATACTTTTGCTACTTCCGTTAATGAAATATCCACCCATTATCCTTTCACATAATGGATGTGTAAAAAGTATAACATGTGAATGCTTGATTCCGTAAAGATACTTATGCTAATTGCGTTAATAAAATACCACCTCCCCCAATTATCTTTTAATCCTTTCAAATGATGGATATGTATAAATAGTATGACACGTAAAACAGTCAGTGTTTGCCCCCGTAAAGATGCGTGCATGCTTATGCTTAATTAGTTAATCAAGACATCTATTAATTGTTCTGTGTATTCTTACAAGTGATGGACATGTATTAATAATGTAACACGTTAGCAATCATTTGTTGCTTCTAGAAAGATGCATTTGTTGATTTCGTTTATTTAAGAGAAATGAAGATACTTTTTTAAGAAAAGTCACCAGGAAAGAACCTGGGCACGAAAAACCAAACAACCGAACGACTGATCCGCTCTCAAACCCTGTCCTCTTGCATTGAGACTGTGACTATGTGATCATCGTCAGGTGTGTATCACCATTCCCATCGAAGGGGAACAGATACTACACATGATCTTAGCCAAAAGACCGAGAAGGGATATGAAGAAAGAAACAGATCAAGCGGAACGGATAGTACTCGCGGGATTAAACATTGTCACGGTTCTCTGGACTATAAGTGGTCAACTAATACTCGCGTTGGTTATCCAGTTACTTTCAGGTCAGCTAGATAGTTAGATCTTTGGCTAAGATGATCTGCTGTGTTTGTGGTAGTATATGCATTGTTTTTTAGCTCTGATACGAATAGTGCTCATTGGATCACTCACTAAACATTTACCTCAGCATGTGTAGTATTTATTCCCTTTCCAAGAGACTTTGTGGTGCTCACATGACGTAACACCGTTGTGATCATACGGGTGTACGGTCTCGATATGAGGGGACTTGAGGTGAGAGTGGATCGGGACTGTTAGATTTACCTGCCCAGGATCTTGGCTGATTTATCTTAAAATGTATAACCGGCGTCAGTTGGTATAGAGGGAGATATAACGTTCTCGTTAAATCAGCTTTCCGATATATAGTTACAGAATATCACGAGAATTACCTCCTTGCATGAACATCATTTTATTGATACGTCGGTTCCTCACTCCAGCTTACAGACGTCATTTACCCTATCCTCAAGATATATGTCCCATGCCCGATGCGATAATACTTAGACAAAACCATAACACAGCTGAAATGTCCACGACTGAATAAGAACCTCTAAGTCACTCTGGTAATGCGACACCGATACGACTGAACTTGATTATAATGATGATCGCTTCTTAGAATTGCTTCGAATTTACTTCGATACCAAAAAGATACCATAAAAAATCAAATATATACATCCAGCAAAATGCATTTACAAGTTGACTGAAGCGTTCACCGGGGATTAACTATAGTTCTCAAAGGCACAGTTAACTTTTGCCAGTGGTACAGGACATTTAAAGCTAAATTTGATGCATATACGCAAAATTAGCATACGAAACATGTAGCCTAAAAGCGAAACTATGGTACCTTAAATCACTTATCTTAGAACATAAAGTCCTCTTTAAGATATTTTGATGAAATTCGACTAAAGTTACATTTGTGATGCTACACAGGAATTCATGCGCTGGATTTAACCACTAAGGCGTTTGGGGTCTTCATCGAAACAAATTTTTAGTTTGTAAGTGGCCAAAATGTGACATTGAAAAATTCAACTATTATAACATATAAAATATTTGACCTGATCAAGTCAACACGGGTGGAAATATTTCCCAAACTGACGGGAAAATTAAGATGGAAGACATTTTGATACTCACACCAAAACGCATACTGGTCATCATGAATACTGAAAAGTTGAAAAAAATCATGATCATTGCATTTGATTTGTGGACTAAATTTCACAGAAACCTCTACAGAAGACCATGTTTTGGCCTTCAAAGACGACAAAAATAGTTTTCCTGAACAAGTTTGGTTCACCACCATTCAAACATGATACTCATTGCATTTCAGCAATTTTAGACCAAAGCTCTTTAGGAGATGTAGCATTTGTTACGTTTTAAAAAAAAAATGACCTCTCGTGATCTGAAATGACCTTCAAATTGATAAAATATGCATATACGAACACTTAACTTACACAAACCATTAATGAAATTCCAGCCAAATCAAATGAAAAAAAAATGACGAAATGGCAGTCATTCAAACACGGTGGCAAAAAGTGTAAGAATTTCGGCAGAATCGCACGATCGCTATAGCTAAAAATGAAGATAAAGTTCTCCTTATTACAGTTGTATTACATCCTTATAATTTCTAGAAAGAATTTAAGAAAAATACAAATAAACAGTTGGAAGTCTGACCTCAATATATGACCGTTACTAGCAAATTTTCGAGCACAGCTACTTGACCCGGAAGTAATTGTTTCGCGCAAATCCGGTTCTACGGACTTCGGTTCGCTACTTCCATGTATGGATGTAATCGGTAAAATTCGCAAACATCCCAATGTCATTCGGGTTTACGAGTATCGTAGCTCGATAAAGGATACTTTAGAGACTCAAATACGATCATTTCCGGAAAGGAACGAAGATTTTACCAATAGAACAGTGCATTTTCTTATCGACGACCAACGCAAAAACATAAAGGTAAGTCAAATCGAGTCGACGTCTATCGTTATGTGACTTTCGCGTCTTAGACAACTTTTAACCGTAAAAATAGCATTTCTGTAATATATAAGCTTGAATCTTACTCATATTTTTCAGAAAAGTTGTAACTCCCCCGAAAAGTGTGATTTTTTGGTCAACGAAAATGGTGCTCCTATGTGGTTTTGGTTGCCCCTAATACATGTATCCTAACGTACATAATACACATATACACGAAAGCACCGTATCCTATAACGTGCAGCCTAGCGCTATATGTCGACTATGATGTAGCTAGTGCTAGATTTGCAACGTCTCGTATTTTTCGTAATCTTTCTATTCGGCATAGATTCCCTTCATTTTTTTGCGTTAATATGGAAAAATCAGGGAGTTGATAAGTCACGGTACTACTTATGGCTACTAAATAGTTAAAATTTAAAAATTCGAGGGCATAGCGGACAGTAATATTACTAGTACAAGCCTAGGCTAGCCTATAGGCCTAGTAGTACTTTTGTATTTACTAAAGTAATATACTACGACAAGTTTTTACTACAGGTAGGCCCTAGCCTAGTTTTAGTAATACTAGAATACCTGCATAGTTTAGTCCAATTTTAATAACGGACTAAGGCTTATAACCTTTAGTTCTTAGCCTACGCCTTCTTGTCCTTGTGTAATAATTCTAAGGGGCCTGTTCTTGAAAAGATTTGGACTGCATAAGATACAATTTAGTATTATTATTATTATTATTATACAAAAATTATTAGTAGTACTAGTAGACTGCCTTTGTACTATGTATAAGTTAAGATCATGGCTTATTATGAGTTTTATTAAAGCTGGACTGGGTGAAAATTTCCTCCATCCTGGGATCGGGATCCATTTCAATGTCACTTTGTTACAAGTGTTCAAGACCGTTATTAGATCCATGACTTAAGTCTAGGCCCAATTCCCTATGCTTAATATGTAGTTAGGTAGAGCAAGATACGTAACACAGAAATAAAACTAGCTTGCTCTATACTGCTTACACTTTATACTTATTGCTATTACAGTTAGACCTACTGCTGGTACAGTACTTGAGAACAATTGCACCTCATAGAGCCATGTAGTTGTACATAGCTACTTATAATTCCAGGTGACTTAAACAAAATCAGGGATCATTTTGTGACAACATGTTTTGCTGTTAACGAGAGTTTACGATCTTTTTATTGTTAAGTTGTTTTCTATGATAGGTACAGTCGTAGAAGTACTTAGTTAGTCATTCACGTACAGTCTTCCCTATGTGTGTGTGTGTGTGTCACACACAGATTTCTCTAAGGTGCTTTCCCATGTATATATGACCAAAAAAAAGTTATTCCCAAAAAGAAGAAAAGTTTCATTCACTATTAAATTTGTTTTGTTATGTATAATGACTAACATTGCAAAATGCAGTTCCACTGGTATTAAGTATTAGCCCAGAGAGCTTCCAGAGTTTATTACATCCCCATGTTTATTATCCTCATATCTGTAGTCTCCATATAAGAGTTTATTTATAGAAATCTGTTAATAAATGTAGTCTCACATTCTATTTAATACTATATATCTTTAAGTTCCTAGCTCTGTTATATGTACCCGTAGTAAGAAGGAATGCAGCCTGTGGATCAGTTAAGTGCCTGTTGTTACAACTCTGCTCCAAACTATTGTTTGTTTAATCAGGTTGTATTATTAGTGTGCTACCTTTAAGCAATTTTGTTTTCTATATATATGTAATTTACATTTTTCCTCAGTTTCTGTTATACTCTTATAGAAAGAACAAGTTGTGTGCAGCAACAGGCTGTAATATACTCAGCAGTCTCATGCCTATTCTCTAGCTAACTCGAACAGGTTATTGGCCCAGACACATACACTGGAAGCTAACTGTGTAGAATAGATTGTTGTTTGGAATTTATGTGCTGATTTTGGAACCATTTCTTGGGAAATGTCGGTACTTAAATTGGTTAATTTAGTCGTGACAACTGACCAATATGGCTGGAACAACAGAAGATATGACGTGGAAAATTAACAAAATGGATGGCTCGAACTGGCTGACATGGAATTTCCAGATGAGACATTTGTTTCTTGCAAAAGACCTGTGGGCTATGAGGATGGCTCAGGAAAGTTGGGGGTTACTGTATGTGAGAAGTAGAAGAGTGCAAACTTGAAAAAGACACAACTGGCATTTTCACCATTGTGCTTGCAATAGCATCTAGTCAGCTGGAATTTATTACAACAAGTGACAAACCAAGTGATGCTTAGGATGCCTTGCGTACTCTGTTCGAAAAGGATTCTCTAACCAACAAAATTCAGCTCAAGAAAAAGTACCTCAGAACTGAAATGGCAGAGGGCAAGTCAGTTGGAAATAATTTGAATTATATGAAAGGAATTATGGATCGTTGGGCTGCTATTGGTGCTCCTATTTCTGAAGAAGACCAGGTTGTTAAAGTTATATGTCAAGTTTGGACTTATTTATTTACTTTCTAGTTTCTACTCTTACCTTTTACTTTTATATATTTGTCTTTTAATTTTAATCTTATGCTATATCTTATGCTATATGTCACAGGTATATCTCACCATTTCAAAGTTACAAAACTATCCATCCTGCCACCTGAACTGTTGTTGCTATGTCATGCCTTCACTATGCCACCTTGAAATACCCCTTCCAGTCATAATGCACTTGACATTGTGTGTGATTTTTTTTCAGACAATATTATTGTATGAAGTCTTCACAGTATGAAGTGTGTTTCATTTCAAGAAGTATTCAAATTTTGTTAAGCTATTCCTTCCATTTGAACAAAGTATTTCACTTTGAAGTGATCGAAGTAATTTATATTTCATGCCCATATTTTCTCAGGACATTAAAACATGTTCTTTCATGGAGAGTGTCACACCAAATGTTTTTGTTTTCTTTTTTCTGTTGCTTAAAGTGCCTTATTGTTACAGTTATAAAATCAATAAAAGACCAGGCAACTCTATTTCCACTGTTGACTAATGTTCTACTATGCATGTGCAAAAGAAAAAGAAAACAGCCCTACTCAAAATATTTGGTCAGAGTATCCATAGAACGTAATGTATCCAAACACGTCCTGTGTACTGAAAGTCCGCTTTTAATTAAAGTCCCCATATGTGGCAAAACCACCTCATCCCTCCAAAATACCCTAACTCTTCCCAAAGCTGGTGAACACCACACCCATCCCAAAGCTGGGAAACTCAAAACCCTTCCCCAAATCCGCTAAGCACCACATTCCCTCCCCCAAAACCCCTAAAAACACCACACCCCTCCCCTAAACAACACACCCCTACCCAAGCCACAGTACTTAACTCCAATATTGACAAGTGGTTATGTAGTGTGATACATGAACCAAACAAGGATTGGTATTGACTGGAAAACTGTTAACTGATATTTATTGATGAATATAAGCAACAGATGAGTACCCAGCTTTGCAGAATCTCACTGAGTAAGGGCTACTGTGGAATTATGGTAAGTGGGTAAGTATAAATCATTTGGTATTGTAGGTATAAATCATTCGGAATTGTTGGAAGTTCCTTAGAAAACAACTAGAAATAAGGTTTGGCCTAGGCCATGTTACCTTTGTATATTCGACATGTGGTATGACCCCTTCAGTTTTGATAACAGATTCGGGAAAATTTGTGTTACCTTAATAGTTACCACCATTAATTTAGCTAGAAAGGAAACACCATCTCCCTTGCCCCCTCCCCATTTTGTCTCTCTTACCCCTCCCATAACGCAGCTCTCAGTAATTTCACATTTTACCTAATCATATATTAGAATTTGGGACAAAATTTCTTCAAAACCTTAGCACAACTTACATTACGCCACAAAACCTAACATTCCTAATAGACCGTACACTAAAGGAATGGGTTCCACTACATTGAAAACGATTTGAGTGAAGTCTTGTCGGTAGTAGCCCATAGCATGCAAACGGCTTGGCGAAAGTCTACGTAATTTCAAAATGGCGGCGACAGCAACAAAATCGCCGAGTCGAGGTAATCGTTTTGTGACTGGCCGTCTTAGACAACCATTTCACCTAATCTTTACAGCATCATGTAGGAGAGTACAAGATCCACAAATGGGAGAACTCTTTTGCTGTAACTCTCTTTCGTTGGTTCGTTTTGACCTATTTTATGTCAGTTAGGAATACATGTGTGAGGACGAAGTTGGATTGCAATCGTTGTTTCATAGGTTTTCGTTGATTTTTTCTCGGGTATCTTTGCCCTACCATACATTGGAATTACTTTTAATCCATTCTGTGAGGTTCCGGTAAGTTGTAAACTATCAATGTCTGTAAATTCTGTGAGTGAAACGTAGGACCGAGTTTACGTAAAATGCGGGCAAATTCAAATTTAATGATATGCGTGATCGTTGATCATTCTTCGAGGTCACGGGGTCAGACTCCCAACTGTAAAGACGTACAAATATCATTCGCCAAGTATCGCCATGGGCATGTGGTCTTAAGCCAATGAGATGATCTCCTCCATGTTTGAACATGTGTATGAACATCTTGGTGGCTAAGTCGCTGAGTATACCTCAAGGGCAAATTCATTTCTATTCCCAAGTGGTCTTTTGACAAACGAGTGACATTCTATCAAGGTGACTGGGTGTTTTTTTAGGCTTCTATTTAAATTTCTGTCCAACATATGTATCTGTTTCTCAGTTTTTACTTGAGTAGCGTCACCAATAACCTACAGCAATGTAGGGTGTAGGTATATATGATACTATTTTTTCGTGTTACCAAAGGAGTACACTAGAGTTAAATTTTTCTGTACTGTTGTTTCATATTACACAGATCAGGTAATACAGGCCTTCACAATTAGGTCTACATAAACTATACATAAACTTATTATTTCTGATCGGACGGATGGACGGATGGACGGATGGACGGATGGACGGATGGACGGATGGACGGATGGACGGATGGACGGATGGACGGATGGACGGATGGACGGACGGACGGACGGACGGACGGACGGACGGATGGACGGATGGACGGATGGACGGATGGACGGATGGACGGATGGACGGATGGATGATGGACGGATGATGGACGGATGATGGACGGATGGATGGACGGATGGATGGACGGATGGACGGATGATGGACGGATGGACGGTGTTCAAAAAGCGTTTATTAATGGTTCATTATGTACATATCATTTATCCATGACATTCGTAACATATCAATAACTTGATTTATTCCAAGAAGAAAATAATATATTTTATGAAGCTTTTCTTTCGAAGTGTCAGATTACATGCAACCGGAGTTCTCATTCAAAGGATATCACTGAGAATATAAACTCTACTAAGTCAGAGAAAAAGTATTAAATATATGATAATATAAGAAGTGGAATCAATTAATGAATTCATCAGACTCGCTATGTACATACAATGTTACAGATAGCATTGCTCTCATGGTTTTCTACATAATTATAGCTTTTGTGGTCACACACTAATTGTATTCCCCTCAATCGAGCTAAGATATTTTATATCCGATTGAATTAATTGGCTATACCACTTATTTGTGAGTTAGTGTACCCTCTCAATTCAATACAGAAAATGTTGTGTCCCACAAATTTAATTTATTGCTTAATTGTTTTCTGTACGTCCACTTTCACGGAGGCACAGGAACTAAGGAGAGTCCGAAATGAAGCGCGAGGGGTGGGTTGGGGTAAGGATGGAGGCACGACGGACAGTGGAATATGTACTTTAAATTGAAATAGCAACTGTCTCACCTCAGTCTAAATGATCCGTCCAATTGGACCCTCTGCTCATTCTGTACCACACATTTCAGTCTTTGAATGATTGACAACAAACCTCAATATTGTATTTACTATATTTGTTTATATCTGTATGTATATATGTGTTTGTTAACCTTTCAGAAGAGAATTGGTCGAGAGAGTAACTTTGAGTTGCAAACCTATATCACTCGAGATAACATAGCCAATTGCAAATAGCGAACGTGATCCAGCATTCCAGACTCGCCTGTGATGTCAAAATTAATATTCAAGAAACTTTTTAAGTAGAGAACAATAAACGGAAAAGTGATCTTTCGTCTAGAGGCCTCAATAGGTTATAACTATACCGGATTTTACTTCTAGAGGCCTCAATAGGTTAAAACGATACCGGATCTTACACATTAGTCCAATACTATACCTGTACACTACTTTATCTTCAAAAGATAGTGGATGCGTTTCTAAACTTTCTTCCATTCTTCACTGCAGAATCACACATGTCAAACTAATCGTACACGGCAAGCAAGCAATCTGTCTCGTAGAACTGTTTCCGCCCGAAGCCTGCTCGCCGGAAAACTAGAGCCTACAACGATACCGTGAATTTGGGATTTGGGATTGTTTTGGAAGTTGGAGAATTTGGAGTTCGTGGTAAGGCGGATACGGTGTTCGGTTTGAATACGGTGCCCTAATGGGTTGATGCGACAACTATAGGTGTTCTATCGTACACGGCCTTCTGTGAATGTTTATAAACTAGTTGCAACATATTGGTAATTAGCATCAACAGTTGATGGAAAATAATAACTTCAGTACCAGTTCTTGTGGGATTGGTAGATTACACAATAGACACGTCGCTTTGAAATTGTGGTATGTCATGGTCAAGTGTTATTTTGAATATTGTTCTTTTTATTGTTCTTGGGGGGTTTTTTTTGCTCATTAGCTTAAACTTCTGCAGCGAACTTAAGGCACAAAAAATATAAATTAAGTCAGTGTCTCGACAAGGGAATTTGATTGACAGTGAGAGACTCTGTAGTGGAATGTCAATTTAATGTGTCCTTTTAAATTTCCTTCTATAGCTTCGTTTTATTTCTGTCTTGATAAACAACTAAACTATTTTCATTCGGCATTTCGGTATATATATATATATATATATATATCTTTCCCTTGATGCCTTAACAAGATTAAACTGAATATTGAAGATTATCACCAAAAGAAGGGTGGCAATCCTTTTGCGAATCAGGAAAGACTTTTCCTTCAAATCGGATATCCGTTGGTATTATACATGATTAAAGGAGCCTCCGTGCATGAAAGCCGCACTTGCGCTGTACATAGATTAGTTAAAGCCAAAAACTTAATTAATATTTGAATTTCCACGAGTTTATACGTCAGCTACGATTCAAAATTCACATGTCTGTGAAATCATTATACTTATATGGAGGGTGGGGGGGTCCTTTCCCCTTTTTTTATAGCAAAAACACAAAAAAGCAGCAAACCATGAAGTAGCAGATTTCATCTTTAAATTTGGGAATACCACTAGTATGTGGTCATCACTCTAACTCACCAAGTTTGAAGTACATGAGAATGTTATTGACCCCATGACCTTTGACATAGCTTGTTAATGCGTTCTCAACATTCATTCAAATGATTCATTGAAACAAGTCATTACGTCATTACGCACTTTCTGTAATTGTGCGTTTTGGTATTTTGCTTAATAGTCAAAGAACTGGGTTTTTTTTATGGAAGATTGTTTTAGCGATGAACTTAAGCTACCGGTATATACCTTTTACAGTTTCACTGGAAGGAACATTTTTGTTTCTTATTTTGGTTGGCGCACAAGATTGCCAAAGTGTGATATTTGAAGAATGATCAATGATGACATTATAGACGTTATTCATTAATTAATGTACTGTTACCATGTAGAGTTTAATAACGTACATGGATAGTTTGCATGCTTTCGGTCAGTTGTATTGTGGTGTGTGCAAAATGGCCAAATAATTCCTACGATCAAATGACCTTTGGCTTTATTCATTAATTTTGTGCAATGCAAGCATGCTGTATATATACTGATATTCCACAGGAGTATGGGGGATTCGGTCATTTTGACATTTTGGCACGCACGTTATGGCCCAAAAAGTACTGTTTTAAGTATTTTGTTCCCTGATCTTTTTGACCTTTGAATTTATGACGATATGCGTCACGGAGGACACCAAACCCCATCTCCATGACGTCAAAGGGTGTGAGGTAGGCAGCAACATTATTACAAATTGTCGACAGCCACCAGTATATCACACATAGGGATGAAATAATAATTAATATACATAGATATGTTCAGATATCGTTTTTTATTCATATGTACATGTAATCTACGCCATATTTACGAATCATTATAGATACATAAGAGTATAAATGGGAAGTTATTAAACACTCACAGACAAAGGAAACATAAGAATGTCATCTCCTCCTGGCAACAAGCATATTGTGGAAATTGCGACTTCCCGACATGACGCTCAAAGTGGAGACGTCTCGAAAAGGGAGAAAGAGTTTTCCTTGGATATTTTTAGCCACGTTTGTTACAATTTGTTTAACACTACTTGACAGGTGTCCGGGAGAAAAATAATGTTGAGGATTACTTAGAATACATTTACTCGTTTTAGTATACTTTCATTTGTGTGGAAACAATATAAACTGGAGTAAAAGAAGGTGATTAATTGTAACCTTATATTGGGTGATACTGTATACTGTTGGGTTTCAATGACAACATATAAGTTTTGTAATGGCATCATGAATATTCATAAAATGATTTGCATACATATTATAAGTAATGTTGGATGGTTGATCGGGAGTTTTAGTTTTATATTCAAGCACACTACAGATGTGGGGAAATAGCAGACTTAACTTTAAAAAAAAGTTGCATTGAAAACGCGCCAGAAACTGGCGTCCAAACACAAACGTCTGCTTTAATTTTACTTGTTTCATCCTTCGATTAGATTTAAATTTCACTCTTTTAAATATTCGTTACTATGAGAAGCTCGTCAGATATCGAAAAACATACTCATTGAAATAAGTGTGTGATAGGTCATGGAGACTTTTGTATCGACCTATCAGTGAATCAAAATGTAAGTAAAATATTAAAACAAAACGCATATATTAACCTATTGATCGATGTATTCGGTATCCTAGAGACGAGGATATCTTCTTGATTTCTTAGAAAAAGTACTTATCAATGAGGTTTACCCGTCGATACCACAGATCTTGAGTTCCGATATTTCTTATTCAAGAATCACTGGTGAATAATTATATCTGAAATGAGACTTGGATCTCAAAAAGGGTTAAATTAAGCTAGGTTACTGCAAATTTTTGGGTTGGCATTGCCTCCGTATGTTCAGTAATTAATTAATTAATTAATTAATTTGTGAAATAAATAATTAGCGAGGCAACCTTCAAATTACTGATAATGTAACTCATTGATAAAGGGAAGAGAAGTTAAAAGTACGTTATTAGCGTGTTTTATTAGTTTTTTAGTTTTGATACTTTTCTAGCAGAAGGTTCAAAGCTTTGTTGTTATTATTTTATCTTTCTCCGTGTCCTGTTTTGAATGACATCTGTTAAACTTGATTCTACTCGAAACTGACCGACGACCCTTTTCTAAGCCTCTTCGTCAAGTAAGATCGTAAGTTTTATATTTCAATCCGTGATAGTAATCAAGTAAAGAATTTTCTCCGTCTAGATTACGTATAGCTGATACAGAACTGGTTGGACTGGAGAGTATGGTTGACATTTCCTCAGAATAGATAACATCTGCTCATGTGGGTATTCTCTGAATTCTATTAACGTAAAAAGTGTCAGAACAGTTCAGGGTTTTGTTAAAAATATCCTGTCAGATATTAAAGTGGTAAGTGCCTATCATTCTTCATAATATTTCGTTCACAATTGTATTTAAAAACAAGAAATAACTAGACTAACAGTTTCGGAGGTAATGCTGGCTATAGTGACGAGTACAGGATTTCAAATATGGGGGAGGTGGTAAACTCTAAATTCTTATAAACCAAGAAGTGTGGTTGCCCTCGGGTCGTAGAAGTCGATTCCCATGTAGGAGGAAGGGTATGTGGGAATCCTTGACAAGAAAAATAAATCAAGTTTATCGTTGCATGGTGTATTCTGAGACGTATTGAGACTATAAATTAGTTTCATATCAGGCCTAAATGCATGGGACACCGCGACACTTCTTGGATCTGCGCCTTAGGCGTCATTTTTTAGTCCATAGGAGGGATCTAATTCTTCCCTGACTGAATTTCAAAATTCCCCCTTCTAGACATGTTCTTCTTTTAGTGCCGGTGGAGGTGGGAAGCCATGTTCTCCCACCACCCCCTCCCCGACCCCTTTGGGCACGCCACTGGAAATGGGAGAGCGTTTTCGCTAGAATGGGTGTAGGCTTTCAAGAGATTCTAAGGGCCCCAACCACTGTTTTAGCCCTTGGGGACATTTTAATATACACTACTTTAAAGTGATGACTACCAAGAAATTATACGGAAACATGATTTTTTCGGAGAGACCTTCCAATATGGTTGGGTTGTATGAGAATGCTTATATGGTTATATTACACCACCCGATACACATAGAGAACACAGTTATTTCTGTAAATCTTATAGTTTTGTACCATAGTAAAAACTGGATCGTGCTATAAAACGGTAGCATGTGCTATTAGGATTACAGTAAGAACTGAGGATAGGTGTAATTCCAACAAATGAGTTGTTTGGGATTTGTTGGGATTACAAATATCCTCAGTTCTTACTGTAAACTCAATAGCACATGCTACCGATTTATCAGATTTGTCAGCACGATCCAGTATTTACTGTGGTACAAAAGTTAAGATTTACAGTAGTTACTGTAATCTCTGTGTGAATCGGTTGATTACACTTTTTGTGATGCAACTTTTTAATGTTTGTTTGCTCATCGGATACTTTATATGAGTGTATGAGAGATAGAGGTTCGGAGGATGGGGTTTTTCTATAATATGAGAAATCTGAACGTTTAGTCCCCGGAAGGTCCCTCGCATTTATCTAAGCGGTCGTTGGATGGAATTGATTCCCGTGAACCATTCATTGTTGGAGAGTTTTACGTCGCGCAATGACGTCACTACAAAACTCGTTCGTAATCAAAGATCACGAAACAACCACGTATGAGATTACATATACAGTAATTTACAAAGAAGCTGTACTGGGGCACCCAGACTTATGCATAGTATATGGAGCTTTCTTTATGATTAATCTTCAGCGCATTTGGCAAGTGATTACTCCAGGCGCGTAGCCATAGGGGGGGCGAAGGGGCAGCCGCCCCCCCCCCCTTGAGCATAGTTTTTTATATATTTTTAACGTTTTTATGATATCGCTAGTATTTTCAAAAGAGAAAATGCTAAGATGCAACTTACAAGGCCTGGGAAGTGCCATTTCCAGCGATCTGGGAGGCATTCTCAGCCAACATTTTTTTGTATGCTTCGCGCCAATTATGGTGGCGCTACGCTTAGATAGTTTGCAATGCCGAATCTACAGTTTCGCCCTTCCCTTGACAAATTCCTGGCTACGCGCCTGGATTACTCTGCAGATAGTAGGTCGTTTTGTATAACCTATCCTGCTGCTGATCTCACACGTGTTGCAACAATATGCAAATTACATGCAGGTGTGCTGCTGATAAAGAAAGTGAGCGGATATAAGGACAGAATAAAGTATAAAACGTGCGATCGCAGTTAACACTATATATAACACTCTAAGGAGACAAATGACAGACGCCATGAGAATAACAAATGACAGGAGGTGAACGTTTTCATCAACGCCTAAAATATGGAGCTGATTTGCATGAATATCCCATTTAGTACTCACAGATCCTGTTAAGTGATACAGGAAGACAGTGTCCGGTATAATACGTAAGATAACGGTTACAAACATTTGCAAGTAACTTCCAGCCACAGATCCGACGTTAAAAAACGATTGGTTGTAACAACAATCCTTTTGAAAGTTTTCGCAAGAACAGGCAAATTGCCCGTTAACCTGTTGAGGCATACAAGAATGAATCTTGGAAATGTAATACCATTAATTGAAATGATATAAATTCACATGAAATCAAATCAACTCAAATCAGTTGGCATGTCTTGATATGAAACGCCTTGGAAAGAATGCAGTAAAATCGAATGGAATGGAATCAAATCAAATCATATTAAATCAAATCAAATCAAATCATATCATATCATATCATATCATATCATATCATATCATATCATATCATATCATATCATATCATATCATATCATATCATATCATATCATATCAATCATATCATATCATATCATATCATATCATATCATATCATATCATATCATATCATATCATATCATATCATATCATATCATATCATATCATATCATATCATATCATATTAATCATATCATATCATATCATATCATATCATATCATATCAAATCATATCATATCATATCATATCATATCATATCATATCATATTAATCATATCATATCATATCATATCATATCATATCATATCATATCATATCATATCATATCATATCATATCATATCATATCATATCATATCATATCATATCATATCATATCATATCATATCATATCATATCATATCATATCATATCATATCATATCATATCATATCATATTAATCATATCATATCATATCATATCATATCATATCATATCATATCATATCATATCATATCATATCAAATCAAATCAAATCAAATCAAATCGATTCGAATCGAATCGAATCGAGTCGAATCGAATCGAATCGAATGACATCAGATGATACGACTTGTAGAGACAGGAAATATGAATAAGAAACACAAAATGACATGACATGAAATTTAATAACATGACAAGATATAACGTTAAATGATCAACTATGAAAATACATTTCGTTGCCACGACACCACTTGGAAAGTCATATCACAATTATATGAAATGACATGACACAACACGACATGAAATAGCATGGCATGATATAATGTGATATGAAATCACCTGACATCGCATGACATTATGTCACATGACATGATGTTACATAACATAGCATTAAATGACAAAATGCAGCACGAAGTGAAAAGAAATCTTGTATTAATCGAAATTACTCCTATTTATATTATACATGGTAACTCGTTCTTATTCTTCTTAAGGAAGTTGCTTTAATAGATATTTTATGCTTCAACGATATCAATTTTTTCCGTTTCTTTTCTCTCTTTTTTTTTTGCCTTTAAATTTCCCCATAAGTCATAAAGTTAATCGTCATCCAAAATCCTGACCTGTTTATTATCATTGATCTCTATCAAAGAGCCAGTGGTGTCATTCTTAATCACATGAAACAGCTTTATCTCGAGAACTTATATTCTTTTTCATCTGTGGTATAAGCCAATAAACTAGGCATTCATTTCCAGAATCCATTCGCTTAAAGAAACATATGTTTCCTCTCAACGGAATGGAATAGAAAAGATTGGTATTTTGTCAAGTGAACATGATCCTAATTAGAGTCCCAGGCTAAGCAACATTGATGACGAAGGTTTTAACCTACATAAAATATCTATTTCTAATTTATTCGAACATACAAATATTGAAAAGTACATACAGGCTATCTCGTATATCCTACACCTTCTGACTCACTGTTTCATGCAATATAATATATATATATATATATACATATATATATATATATATATATATATATATATACATATATATACATATATATATACATATACACATATATATATATATATATATATATATATATATATATATATTCGTACTATGATATATTAAAGTTTAAAATTTAGCCTTAACTCAGCTTTTATGTAGATTATTAAATGAGACTTCTTTATTCTTAACCATATTTCATCGGCTACCTAATTGACCTCATACTCCGATGTTGTACCCCCCCCCCAACCCCACTCCCGTTTCCTGATCCCCCAAATGAAGAAATATTTCTTAGAGTTCTTAATGAAAGTATCAAGTAGTACGAGTTGGCTAACTTCAGTGATTGGAAGAGAGAAATACTTTCATGAACACATAACGATAGCTGCTGTTAAACGGTTCCCGGACAGCTTAATAGTACACAATGCCACGTCAGTAACGAGAGACTATTTATGGGGGCATAGTCTACTCGTGACGTCACAGATGCAGAGCGGAAGAAAAATGAAATATCAATACAGACAATCATGAAAGAACCGTAATGTTTGACTTTTATGACATAGGCATATCAAATTTCTTCGTTTTAATTAAATGCTATGCAGTCCTAGGGACCCAAATATGACGCACATTGTACAGTGCACGGAGTCAACGGGATCGAATCTCGTACAGACTCACTGTAGTATGAGGTTATGTTAACAAAGACACGCATGTTAACCTCTAGAGGTGAACACAGTCGGAAATTACATTTTAAAGGGTAGTTCTATACTGGGAGTAGTTCTCAGACTCAGTTAAACTGAATTATCAGTGTTTTAAAGTGTCTTAAATATTCAGTGAGTATGATTTATAATTGTTGAAACTCTGAAGAGAATTGAAACACTTCACCGCTTTCCGATTGATCGAACGAACCATAATTACTGAGAATCCAACATCAACTTTCATCGACACGATTTCTTTTAAAAATATCCACCACATCGTCCAGGTAATCTTCCGCTCGATATCCTCATGGTTTATAGCTCTGTCCCCTTCCCCTCCCCCTCCCCACACACACACACCTTCCACACCGCTCCCGCTTTACAATAAAAACAGTGCCTTTAGTGTTCGTATTTATTACTAAAAAAATACAAATAACAGGATTTTCTTCAAATTTGCCATTGTATAGATCTTATCCGTATAGCAGTATGCGATACACAATCTGTTCGCATGCATGAGTAACGTTGTATCATCTTTATATACGCAATTATTTAAAATAAATCTCTTTACGTTTGATCAACAATATTGCCAACCCATAACGGGATTGCAATTCATATACTTAGGTGCACCCTCTCGGATTACTTTATTACAGCAAATAACGATAAAAATGAACGAGTAATTAATTATTTTGGTTTCGATTCCGACTATAAATCGATACATCTTCAAGTTAGTTTTATGTATACATACGCACATCATACAAATGTGAAAACAACTCATATATAATTTCGTCATTTACTTCATTATTTAATACACAAATATAATTGATTTGAAATACAAATAAGCATTATATGAAATACAAATGTGGGACAATGAAATATTGTCTGTCAGTATTGGATTTAATTATTGAAAAACATCGATGATCATATCAATGTCAACTGAATAAAAGGTGCTAGAACTGCAGGGGAAAATAAATGACGAACCCTTCCCCTCCACCTCCCCTCCCACTGCCTCACTCTCTACAACCCCGATGAATATGTTCTGTTATGTGTGGACATCACACAAGAAACTCTGCAAAAACTGAAAATCTCAAAAACCAAAAATCGTCGCGTTTGGGCGCTTTTTCCGCTTCCTGGTTTTCAGGTTAGGTTTTGAATACTCGTAAATGTTTTTACGAGTTGTTAATGGCGTATAACTGTCAATCATAGCTTGCCAGCAATCACATGGTGCAATAACTTTAACTAATTTGCATTTCTGACGAGTTTGAATTACATTTTTGTTTTCATGCATAAATTTGATAACTGAAATTCCACAGTTCATATGCGGGGAGGGGGGGGGGGGTCGTTTTACATTCGAGAAACCCGTTTACCAGACTTTATAAATTTGGACCCCGAGGAAAATTGGTTACCCGTCTCTGACTTAGACAAATAAATGTTTCAGTAAGGAAACATATTTTGAGTACGGTAGTAAACAACTTGTTGAAATTGTAGCATGCGTGACCATTATTAAACGTCCTAGCATATTTGCGGCCAATACTGCTTAAATCATCCAATGAAATTAATATGGACTTTTTCATTTCCGTTTGCTTTTACCTTATTATGTATATCTCAACGGTTATCACTCTGTGTGATCCATAAACTCACATACTATTGCTCACTCCATATACCTTGACGTAGAAAGTATAACAATTGTTTACTGTTAGGGATATGAAGATAATTTAAAGCATGCAAGCGACACGTAAATATTAGTGTTTCCGGGATGTAAAAGAGACGTTCGAAAATGAAACCTTACGATCATGGTTAATGCTGAAAGTCATTAAGTTATTGTTGAAGCTACTAGTATACGCGCTAAATTCTATAGAAATGGTAGTTTATATATAGCCTATAATATATGGGTTTCTTAGAGTAACGGTAAATGTGATGAATCTTTATCTAGCATCACTCTATCGGTTCGTGCTGTTTATTATATTTCAGAAATGTATTTTCACACATACTAACAAAGCTACCATATTAAGTTTGTTATGTCTCATTTTCCATGTTTGCTTGTCTTTTTTTGTGATTGAGACAGATGTGAAACGTGTCTGGGCGTTGTCTACGACTCGTTGAAAATCAAGTTTATTAAATAGTGTTTCATTGATCATTACTTCCTGGAAAAAAATATAGGAGGATGTTTTGATTTGATCGAGGGCATTTTTAGTAATTTCTCCGTTAGATAGCTTGTAAAATTGCTCACGAAATACAAGGCCATGCTTTAAAAGGATTTACTGACATAAATGACGTCACCTGTACCAATTTGCATTTTGAATTATTCTTTGCGTACTCTTTCTTTTCCGGCATTACATTAAATGTTATATTATATAGTTACTTCCCCAAATATTGAACTATATACATCATGTCAACAATAATTAACCAGACAAGTTCATTACGCCTACCATTGCTCCGTTGTTGAAATTTCTTACATTTTCTATTTGCTGAAATACCGTAAACTATTATCGAGTTTAACCGTTCAATTGATCTATGTGTTACCGATCTACGATATTTAATATATTGCTTTACTTCCTGCATACTTGGCAAATGTAATAGAGACAAACCACGTCACCAACAAAAAATAGAAGAATTCAACTCTCTTTTAGGGAAACTACGTAAGCAACAGTGACATTATGAACCAGCCTGAAAGGTATTTAAGGGGCCACTGAACGTATTTCAGAGATTGCTTGTACAATCGATTTAAAGTAATTGCCGGAATACGATACTTATCAAGCCTAAATATGCTGCAATAAATTGCATCATGACAGGAATGATTACAACTTACAGCATGTTTCATCTTCCGAGGTTTGAGTTAAAGACCACGAATTTGATGACCAGGTTGTGTAGGAGATGTAAGCAATTAAAACCATTTCATAATGATCAAGGTTGTATGGTACTGTTGATATAGGCTCAACATTCTCTGTTATACTTTTCATTAAGTCTCAAGACTCAGGGTTGCTGTTGCAAAGGCCCACAATTCACTTCATTTTACACTATTAAGATGTTGGGCAAATATGTTACCGGGCACTGGGTGCGTATAAGTAACAAAGAAAATGGAAATCGTTTAAGTTGTCTAATAATGAGACAAATATGGGACATGAAAGAACTGTCATTAATAACAAAATCTTTCACCACATTAAAGCTCTACTTCCAAATTTATCATTGATTCAATGCATGGAATGACCGTTTCATCTGCTATCGTAACTTGGTACCGTTCTCGTAGTGGTCACCATGGCTAAAATTTATTTACTTGTTGGTCAATGAGCTTAGACGTTAAAAGATGACAATACTATTGAAAACAGATATTGCAGACGAGAAGCAGTTCCCCAAGGCGATGGATTTTGACCAGAATACAGATCCTTTTGCTCGATATATTTACATATTCATTACCTACCAGTTGGCTTTCAAATATGTAGAGGAAGCCATGCAGTTATGATCTTCATAATTAATAATAGATCAATTATCCATATTACTAGAAAAAAAATCAATACAACGATTATTGTTGCAGTTTTGTGCTTTGCAGTCGGTTACAAAATTACACCCAAAAGTTCCTGAATTTACAAAACTTGTGCTTGTGTTCGTTTTCACATTCTTCACCTCATCCGGCCTCCTGCTCCCCTCCATATACCGCACAGTCAATAGAAACCTACAATCTTCACACATCACACATCTTCACACATCGTCACACATCCCTCTGTTCAACGTTACCAAGGTTTATGAGGTGAAGAGGTAGCTCCGGTCATACGTATGTTAATTAGACTAAGTGTCGTATCAGAGTTCAATACTGTTGCTCGATTCTTGTTGGCATGCATGATTCACATTTGTTCCATAGCGCTTGACGTATTTTACCGGTGACACTTTGATGCGCCATATTGATTAAACAACATCAAGTAGTTTACATTGGTAGTCATTTACATTTACTACTGTTCTCATGTTGCGATGTTAAACATTTACGATTGTTTTTTACGTCATAACGATCAAACATAAAGGTTACTTTGATTCACGTCAAAGAGTCTTCTTTAGGTGGATCTATATTCATCTTAAGTAGATGAACTTCTGTCAGGTTTGGGCACGTTTGAGGTAGTCTAGAGTCTAAACAGATACTTTATGTCTATGAAACACAAATCAAGTGGCTCGTATAATTAATTACGGTGAATATCAACACGCAAGAACTAGATAATTTTATCACTTTGATGATAACCATAGGTTAGACTGACGTTTTGCATTGTTTCATGCTTATGTTAAGTGTTGGTGTCAAACGGGCTTCCGTAAAGTGCAATTAATTAACCTCCTTACGTGATACTAATGCATACAATCTAGCAATGTTCCACTTCATTTGGGAAATTGGAATGACAAGACTGTACGAGATTTTATGCGAAACGTTTCAGCAAAAGTCCCTTATGTAAACTGAGTTGCTTACGTGTGTTCGAATTTCGTTTCTTCCGTTATTGATTTTTTATTAAAAACTTCAAAATATGGTAATATTATTCCAAGCAAAGTCTTTATAAAATTGTAAATCAAACATTTTGTCGATACTTCAGTTGTGATTAAGAGCTGTTATTACTTACTGAGGACTACTTGCAAAATAACCGATAAAATTAACGATTGTGAAGGATAAATTTTCGGAAATCTAACCCAAGTTAGAAATATTAAATATTTTTTTGTCAGTTGCAGAGATTGAAGAAAACGTCGATTGTTGACACTATATAAAGCCACAAACTAACGGTAAGCCAACCTTTTCTTGACTAAAGAGAAATACCTCAGAGAGAACACATTCCAAGTACCGTGGTGACATTTGCATCCACTTCCTACAAGGCGTGCTCGAGATACCGATAATTGACATTGCCACAGCTTTGTATCACATGTAAAAAAAATGGAAGCAAACAGTTGTGAAAGTCACAAGTGCAGACTGATAGTCAAATGTTTTCTTCTTTTACCTGATTTTTCACTTGATGGTTTTTGACCCTGGGTTGGATAGTTTTCAATCTTGACCTTAGAAGATGGGAGGTTAACATATACCAATGATGGTAGTATATTCTTATTGAGATGCATCACAATATGGAAGTAGAAAATTTGGAGTTCACTTGATGGTTTTGACCCTGGGTTGGATAATTTTCAATCTTGACCTTAGAAGATGGGAGGTTAACATATACCAATGATGGTAGTATATTCGTATTGAGATGCATCACAATATTGAAGTAGAATATTTGGATTTCATATGATGGTTTTGACCTTGAGTTAAATAGGGCTCAAACTTTACCTTACGGGGATGGGAGATTAACAATATACCAATGATGGTAGTGAAATTCGTATTAATATGCATCACAATATTGAAGTGTTAAATTAAATTAAAGTTTAATAAAACATTAAAACAATTGTCAGTGTGCACATCTGACTTCACACCTGTTTGTTATAATCCCCACTCCTCCTTCAAAATGTTGTTATCTCGGAAACGGTACTTAGAAAGTTCATCAGGATGTTTAAAATGCGTTCCTGTTTCATCTATCAAGTGTAACTTTTCTTATGGTCTTTCATTTTCAATCGGGCTGAAAAATAGTGACATAAACGGGGCCTTATAACATAAAAAACACTTAGAGGACATTTGAATTTCTTATTAAGTGTCTTTAATGAAAGCAGCTTTTTTTCAAGAAAGACACGGCAAGAACATATTTAATTCACGAACCAATTCTTTATTGTAACGATTGCAAACTTGGCAAGGTAAACATGTCTTAAAACATAAAGACGTGCACGGTATTTCTCAAATCCGACAAATCCTCTTATGTTAGAGGTGAACAAAATAGTGACATAAATGTGCCTTAAGACATAAAGAAAAACACTTAGAGGACAATTTCAGAATTTGAATTTCTTCTAAATTGGCTTAAATGTAAGACATTCCTTTTCATGAAAGACACTTTAAGATGTTTAATTCACGAACCAATTCTCTATTATAAAAGGACTTTTATGTAAGACATTCCTTCGTTCGGGACCCAACATTGGTTTGTTTGAATAATGAACATATTTTCTATTCCATCGTTTGCAACTTTTGCCAAATAAATGAAGATATCAAATTCTACGAATGAAGTTATACCAATTTATTTTGTTGTTTAACTTGAATAGAATCAAACATTAAGTCTATTTCCTCAACTTTTGCCCAACCCAGACTTATGAAGTAAAATCAAAGTGGCTGCAATATCTAGTCTGCACACATGCCATAACACGTCATGCATCACCTCATTTAGACAAAAGATATAGGAAGAAAAGTCTTGAATTTTCGGCATAAACAGAAACGAAAGGAGGACGGAAGAGGACGAAAGACCCATCTAACACCAAAACTTCTCAACGAAAGCCAAAAGTTGAGACATTGAGTTAGGGGTAAAAAGTCTGGATTAATTTGTCTCAAACTTTTAGGGCATGACTGATATGATGCTTGTTGTGCTGGTGATTAACAATGTACCAAAATGTACTTAAGTGACGAAATTGTCAGGATCTGCAAAGTGGCATGTTTTGTCTCCAAGATTTGTTTTTGTATATTTGGTGAGATATAGTGAGATATAGTTAAAGCTAATAATGATATCATGTACCGTCGGAAGGAAACGAGACGAAGCATATTCGGGGCACAAAAAAACGTTTTTTAAACCTCTGGACTGACACATGAACAGCGATGACATATTACCATACGTTCTAAATATAACAATTGTCGAAGAGATGTCAACCAGCTTATAAAAGTAAATTCATTTCATAACATATGTGATCCGGACGTGAAGGATCACTTCCTTCGTCCATTTTCACGGTTTAATACTTTTAAGGGTTTCTCGAACCTATTCCTGTTAACTTCTTGCCTTCCTACAGTCAAACTTAGACTTAGATACAAAAATATAAAAGATAAATAATAATAATAAATAATATTAATAACAATATTAATAATTATAACAATAATATATATATATATATATATTTATTATAATTATTATTGTTTTATATATATATATATATATATATATATATATATATATAAGCCATCATTTATTGTCTGTTGCCATAATAAACAAACTATATATAAAGACATGTATATTACATTTAATTACAGTTTGATTAAAAATATTCAATATTCAAAGAGCATAGCACAATTACTAAAAGTGTCTCTTAGGAGATTGTATGACAGAGGCCCTCGATGTTTACCATGATCTAAGTATTTCTCAACTTGTAACAGAAATGTTAATATGTAAAAAAAATCGTTAACCATGGTAAAGCTCGTATTTAATTTCTTCTGGAATATATAGTATTTTATATGAAAAATTAAACAATTTAACGGATGCTTCAATAATAGTTGATAGCCGAAAAACATATCCCACTTGGAAAAAAATAATTGTCTATTAAAAATATGTTGCTCAACATCTAAAACAATCGTGTTTCATGGACGCACTATGTTTTAACCCGTCGACCTTGCAGTTGTCTTCAGAAGATATAGCCTTACTTAACGTTAACCATGTCTGCATGCAAAAGATGTGGTTTCTCATACCTGATGACTGAATCGACCACATATAGCACTTGACAGTTTTGTTGATGCGACCGGTAAAACCGTATCATTCAGAAAATAAACAAGGCAAATGAAAACCGACTCAAGAAAACATTCAAACGTCTTCATTTTGATGTCTTTGTATATTTTCTCTGTTATTTTGTCATAAAATGGCCTTTCATTTATTTTTATTTAACATTGACGTGCGCAGTGCAAATTAGCTTATATAATCTAACAACTGATATGAATTGTTTGTTAGGGAGAAAGTGCAGCGAGGGTTTCATATCATCACTTACTCTGAAAATCAGAAAAGCAAAAAGTCAATTTCTCGTTCGATTTTTGAAGTGACAAATGCAATCTAGGGGTGTCTCGTGAGTGAAATCGGTCAGTCAAAAATGTTAAAGTAGCTTATATAGTTATAAAAAGGTTGACCATATATTCGGCAGCCGCGTTTTGAAATTATTTGCATTCACGTCTGTTATCTAGGGGCTGTTCTGATTGGTTAACCAAATCCGTATACCTTTGAGGTTATTTTTAATTTATACGATCATACATAGATATCATAAAGGGTTACTAACGATTCCAATAAATGGAGAGTTGGTCTAAACATTTCTTGATAAGCTAATCACATGATCCAAGCCACAATGGTGAACTGATGTCGGTATAAAGAAAGAAAATGAAGTCCATAGTATTTTTTTTCTAGTTTTACGGACATACCACTGTTGTGTTTAATCACTATTATAGATGGGTGTTTCATCTAGCGCTTTATAATGAAATTAAAACTGTATCAAAATGTGTATTAACAACTCCTATAAGATACACTGCTGCTTTAAGAATAATGGCTTTGGTTGGTATGTAAAGCAAGAACACTTATCCATTCCGAGAGAAGCTGTGCTAAACGAATCGATATCCACTCATCACTTCATACCACGATCTTTCGGGGTGATATCTCATATCTCTCTCTCACTAACACACACACACACTATATATATATATATATATATATATATATATATATATATATATATATATATATATATATATATATATATATATATATATATATATATATATATATATATATATATATACATGCCTATCTCTGGACACCTTGAAATCCACATGCATGGGGATTTGCTGTTGTTTACAGTTCATAATAATGAATGATAATTACGGTTGTGAATGAGGCTTTTAAAGAACTGTATAATTATCACCTGTGGTACGGAGGGAAACTGTTGGATAGTTGAAAAACCTGAAAGGCACATAAAACGGCGTGGCCATTTTGCTTTTGGCCTCGAATCGATATGTGGAACTGTTGTCGTATTGGAACCTGTTCGCAGTTAGTCTACATTCAACAGGATCTACTCCAAATTTTCCTATTTTACCGTCAATTTTAAAATTATCCGAGAGCTATCCAGGTTTATCATGTCATTAACCAGACAGTTTCACCTGCAATGAATGTCTTATATTGACTTTGATGTAATGTAAGCTCTAATACTAACGTCGCCTTATAAAACGAATTCAAGATTTAATAATTTACAATTGACGTTGACGTAGTGGAGATGTTAAGACAATTCTGTTTATTTCGGAGAAGTCATGATTACGTCACTACTCCCTGTATGCCATGAGCTACGGGCATACCTGCGACTTTGACGTACTTAAAATGTGCTGTGGCAGTTGTAGTACTGCAGAAACTAGGCCATGAAGGGCCTGTAGTATCAGTGAATTACTGTTCTAGTAAATAGACTCGAAAGAAGATTGTTCAATCGGAAGGACACATATTTCTAATGACAGTAGGATATGTGCTTTTGACTTAAGGAAGCCAAAACCGCCTCAAAACGTCTCGACCAAATTGACCATTTGTGTATTTGTGAGAAAAAAAAAAGTTTATGAAATGCGCTTCAACGCTTTCTATGTTATTTTTTCAGTTCACGCTTCAGATTTCATATGGGCAGTGTTTTCATTTTAAAAATAAAAAAGGTTACTTTTTTTTAACAAAATGTGGAACTTTTAATTAATGAAAATGGGCAATTTGGTGGTTATTCACAAGAGTTTGTAAAATTTTATGTCTGAATTTTCCCGAACTCCTCCCCCAATAAAATCCCGTCCTAAACTTCACCAAGCGGCTAAAATGTGCTGAATAGAAAAACCTTTTAGGTGTTGAAAACTTACACGTCGATTTAGACCCACGAAATTAAATAAGCATGCATGCCAGAAATCTCATGTATTTTTCATGTACAAAAGCTTGAGACATTAACTTGACCAGATGGCCTTTCACCTATAATTGAATCTACAAGTATACAGCTGAATGGGTAAATTGAGTTTCTGTTGGGAAGATTCTTATCACGAAATAGATCCTGTATTTTAATGAAGAAATGTTTAAAGCAAAAACATGATGATGGTTGTTCTAACGCCCACATTATATATCCCCTCGATCGAGTCGACTCAAGAGAAAGACGTTGTCTATAGGCATACGTTTGCCTTCAAGGGAATAGGAAATGAAAGAACTAAAATACAGATCGTAGATTAATACGTAAAGGCACCTGTCTGCACAGCCTGGGGTCGTTCTGCGCAATTCATTGAACATTTTGGCTGTAAACAAGTGCCATTACTATCAATAAAGTAATGATGTAAGAGAAAGGAGGGACAGGTGATATAATCATTTACACGACCAAACACAGACTCTGCTGCGAGGTATTTAACCAAGTCCGCACGCGTGTATAGTGTTTTAAGTAGCACTGTGTAAATAACGTACATCTGAGTTACCAAATATGATCGATATAATTTCACATCATCCGCAAATAGTTGTCTTGTCCGAAGAATATCCTATACATATAGTGTGAAATAATTGTGTCTTCATAGCCCAGTGTTATCCCCCGAGAAGCCTGTTTAATTCATTCAGTCGGCATTTCTGTATATGTGTATTTCCATATGTGTGTATGTATGCGTGTATATGTATATTATACACAATACATACACACTATACAAATAAACACACATAAATTAATGTAAAACTAAAGAGGAAGCAATCAGAATACCTAATAAACATTTCTCTCTAGAGTACAGAAAAACGCGCCGACTAGTATTGTCCCATGGAGGGTGCGAGCTTCCTTACTCGTTTCAAATCACTGGGCTATACCTCCAGCCTATACAACACGGGGAGGCGTTCATTTGAAGTTTTATCCACTGATTATATAATGCTTTCGCATTCGTATTTCGTGTCTTTCATTTACATAATGTTTACTGGTGGGGGAATATAACTACTATTGTTTCCAATGATTAAAGTTATTTTGATTGCTGTCGGTCGAACCACCAGGGATGGAAGTTACCTGTCTTTTTCAAGTGTGATAAACGTGTCCAGATGGACTGCTCGCAATGCGCCAGTGAAATTAGAGGGAGTTGTTGCTAAAAATGGACTTGTATATAGACGCAAGGATATAGTGATATATATTGTAAAAGCAATTCCTGACACTTCTAGGTAAATGACATGTAAAACTAAAGACACCGCATTTGCAGGTAAATACTGTCATTGAAGCCTATAGTAGTATGATAATGTATAGATAGTCATTATATCATACTGTTTACTCTAAAGCATATTCACAATTAGACTGTACATTTGTTTCTTAATAAAGATGAGCAACTTTTGTCGCCTATATGTACCACTCAGACTTGAATTGACTTCAAATTTCGACGTATGGTGACCCGTTCTACATCTAGCTGGCTCGGAAATAGAGTGAAAGTTAGCCTGTTCACTTAACAGCAGTGTCATACCAGGGAGTTGTTATGGAAACAGTACCGCACACTGCGCTATAGTGGGTCACAGGGATACGCAACACTAGTCTGGACAGCCATCGCTTGAGAACGTAATTTCAAGGATTGTAATGTAGCGTTCGGCAAATAACCAATCAAGCAGCACCATTCAGGAAAATTTGCCAACTTTAGCCTGCGTAACATTTACGAATAGTAGGGAAACCGTTTGGACAAATACGTATGATGTATTGCAGGTACAAATAGCAGCGCTATGTACGAAGATAAAAAAGCGAAGTAAATCCTATAATTGAAACCGGTTATCATCCGGCTTCACTTAACAAGCTATTTGAGTTGTCTTATAGAGTTGAAGAGGAAAATCGGGAAGCGAAACGCAAAAACACTCACGCACAAAACCTTTCTCTTTCCTATACGAGGCTATGTTTTCAAACCCTCTCTTGCGAAGAAAGAGTAAACGGGTCTTTATAAGAAATCACAAAGAAACAAAAGTAAAGTACGGTTTCCGTCTTCACATCGACTACAAATAACGAAAAAAAGGCCATCGATACTTATTGTTAACTCAGTCAAATCAAGCCTTATACAGCATGCCAGGCATTGGGTTCCTAATATACCAAAATGTCATTTACTTTGTTACGGTATCCAAATCATGTTGACAGATAATGGGCTTCTTTAGGAAATCTCTGTTATACAGACAACTAGTATGTTATTTAAAAAGGCCTTCTGCTAACAATAACATTTTCCTGATGGAAAATGGGGTTTTCTTTTCGTGAATTCTAAAGAAAGCTATTTTCGTCTTGATAAAGAAAAGGCGTCGTGCATTGAATAAACAAAGGATGGAATGAAACTGGCTAGCTAACTTGAATTGACCATACAGTACAATTGGTCACTTCTATATAAGGACTATGAGGGCCTTCGTTGGTCAGTTATTAAAGGGCCCCAAATACGCTACACAGTGTAAGATGGAATCTCACGTCTCACGAATACATTGAGTGAACGCCTCTCAACACACTTCCCTCCTGGAGACATGATACAGCCCGCTGTTACTACACTTCCGCACAGTATACTGCATGTACATTTTTGGCCACTCAAATCTGTTGGCAATGAAGGTGGTTTTATTTGAGAGGTTTGGATAATAAGCAACAAGAGCTCTCCAATAAAAAATGGGACGTAATTGATCGGCTTGACCCCATTTCATTTTCAAGACATGCACTGCAAAACCGTGAAATCAAATTTACACTCTGCACGTGTCCTTGTATAATCTGTATAACAGAGAAAAAAAGGGTGGATGGATGCATCGAAATAAACAAACCTACGTAACATTTACCAGAACAAGATTCTTTAAGAGCATTATATAATGGTCGTTCGAGAGTAACATTGGGCACTTGACTGTTCTCACATCCGAACTCGGTGCCAAGAGAAGTGTTCTCACAGGGCTTTGAAGGCAAACCATTTTTAACGAAGGCAAGCTGAAGCACTAATGAACACATTAGAAGTTTAACATTTACATTTGAAAAGGCAAGCATGAATTGCACCTCTCTCCCCCATCCAATTTAATTCTTAATAAAAATTGCAGGAAATGTTCTTGGAAAGTTATATATATTAAAAACAAGGGAAAGTAGTGTTTACTTCACTTCCCTGTGTAAGAATTTTCTCTTTGAAGACAGTCAGACCCCCCCCCCCCCACCTTCTTTATTCATAAACAGTGTAATCAGAGATCACATTTCAATGTCTCCATACGACCCATGAAGACCGGAAGAACATGCTACTCTGAATGAAAAATTAATTTAGCTATATCTATCTCCAAACGTCTTCCCTGGCAGAAGCAGTAAGTAATAAAATTAATTGTGAAAGTAAACAAGTAAACAAAATGGATGATACCATTACAACTATGGACACATCTTTCAAATCTTTTTTACAAATCCCTTAAACCAAACGAATAAATCAAACGTTCATTTATTACTACTTCGTGTCTTCCTGCTTTCAAGATATACGGTAGGCCTTCAGTATCCGTGAAACCCAACGTGCTGGTTTTTACTCATCAGAGGTTAAAAACTTTGCTGAATACTATCTTTACAATTCCCCACAAATCATTGCAAAATTACTGGATTTTAATTGTACAAGATATTTATTTAATGTTTGAGTCAGAAAAAAAATCTTTTCAAAATTAACGTCAACATATTTGTTTTATCTCTTGAATGGCCAATTTGTAAATCCTATTTATATAACTCAATATAACAGAGAGTAACGATGTTGACATCCCTATGTTCGGACGTCTCTATGTTCCGACGTATCTTTGTTCCGACGAAAAGAGATAATTCGGGACAATATTTTTAAGAACATAGAGACGTCGTAACCAAGAGACGTCGGAACATAGAGATGTAGCCGTTACAATAGACCAACCGCATGCAGTGTACAGCCCTGGTATTCATTCCATTTTCGGTTACAGGCCACGAGACCGAAGGTTCGCGAGACCGAATTTAAAAGAGGTCCGCGACACCGAAGGTCTTCGAGACCGAGGTCTGCGAGACCGAAACTATTACTAGGCCCTGCGAGACCGAAACTATTACTAGACCTTTAATAGTGGTAAGACAAATATTATTATCGGTAATATTACGTTGATAAAGCGCGTAATTAAAAATAATTTACAGCCATTTATTTCCATAGTGGATACCAGTGACTTGCGCAAGGGGGATGGTCGGCTTGCATTGATACTACGTAACCAGAGGGGGTTGCATGGAGAGAAAGGCCCCGCTCTCAAAAGTCTCGCTGCCCCAAATGAAATTTTAGAATACAATTTAATTTAATAATTAGATATAGCGATAGCCTATTTTAAACAATATTGCCCCCCTTGTCAATCTCTTCGACCCCCTCTGAAGCCCCGCTAATGAAAAAGTCTAGTTACGCCTATCAATGGACCATCGGTCTCGCGGACCTTCGGTCTCGTGGAATTCCCCCCCCCCCCCCATTTTTCTTTACTTGGTAACACAAATTTTTTACCTTGATCATCTTCGCGACCCTCCAGTGTCGAATGTTGTCTGGGAGGAATTAGTATCCCTCTCACATTTGAGAAGAGTCTGTTTGATGAAGGGTGCTTCGTTGCAAAAGAAGATTATTTTATTTTGTAACTTTTTAAGTAATATATATTCAATATTTTTTCCACTTTTCCTATACAAATATCGGCAATTTTTCTTTCTCCCGACTTTTTGGCGACACTTGAAAATGTTTTGAAAATTCTAGAAAAGTTCACCACCTCCTGTGTGAATGGCTGCAGGATACAACAAAGCGTACCAAATTTATTCAATTTTACGCAGTTAAAAGTAGTTTTTCACTTTGCAATACAATGTAACGGCATTTTGTTTAAACAGTATAATATAAACATGCCCTTTTCGACTTACCTATAAACTCATTTGGATGATTTCCAAGTAATCGCTGCGTCCTCTTTCCCTTCCTTTTCCAAACCACAAGATAATATTAATGTCCAACCATTCGCAACAGATTGATATCAACTTTGTTCCATCAATGCGTAATGAATTCGGAAAAGTGTGGATCACTGCTTCCTCGTGAATTCCAACTTTTATGTTAACGTCCTTTTTACAAATTACAGGATTTAAAGACCTGAATGGTAGTCTTTCAAAGAAGACTTAAACCCCCTTAAAAGTCTATTGTGATGTGAACGTCAGTCTTTCATTCTTTTTTTCTTATAAAATAGGTTCGTTTTAAGAACTTCCTATAGTGTAAAGAGGTCTTCCATGTCAATCGAAGAGCTCATTGTATGTAATATGTTAACCTAACAGTGTTAAAGGGGGGCACCTAGTTCGGTTTGGATTTCTCACAAGTGACTTGTTCTTTGCCTTACTTTGCAACATACAACTTATATCAGATTAAACCTTGACAGTGAGTACCTATGACAATATGTACTTCAAGGATCACTCACACACAAAGTAACTTATACCCTTATTCACATCCTGTTTTATTATTTGTTTTATTTGTCTATGGCTTTTCGTCTGTTTTATTTGGTTATGTTTAAGGTTTTCTTATTCTTGGTGTCTATAAGTGTGTCGTTTTTTTCTCTTTTCTCTTCTTTTCTGTTTTTTTTATATCTATTTTTATTTTGGTTTTTGGCCCATATGCAATTTGAACTCTAGTTTACTCTTTTTTTTTGGTGGGGGGGGGGGGGGACGGGGGTAACAGTTTCACACAGTTAGACAGGAGCATTTTCTTTACTTCAATGAATAGAAAGTTTCTGCTGCTGCTTCTGCTTCTGTTAGATACTCGTTAAAAATGGCCGCAGCAGTGCTAATAACAATGCGTGGGCAATCTTGTCTTAAAAACCTCAAGACTAGGGCTCTCTTTAACAGCCAAGGATTGTGTATTCCAGTCTTTTGTAGTCCTAGGATAGAAATATAGAATATGTATAACAGGCTCTACAGTCGAGAGACTATGCTATACAAGTTACCACTTACCCTTAATGGTTCTGGGGCCGTCAAACACATAAAAAGGTGAATTTACATTATAGAATGTTTCACGAACAGAAAGAAGAAGATAAAATGAAGTGAAAAAAAATGAACATTTCTTTTGTTGGTGACTAACTTAGAGTCCCTGGTTATATGCAAGCGTTAGACGTGCTGTTGTATACAAAATACACACTCTCTTTAAATTAGTAAGGAATGTTTCTTCGTCTCACAAGTACCATTATCCAAATAGGCCCCATCAAAAGCGAGTGCCATCAAAGTTTCTGATACCGTTTTGTACGAATCAAGCGAAGCGATCATGGTTCCCTGACAGAGATTACAGTTGTATTCATCTTCATGGTATTAGTGACTGAGGGGTTGCAAAACACGGTCTAATCTTATAACGATAATGTGAGAGGTTCATTGGATGTTTATCGATATAGCCTAAGAAGACATATAGATTTAGAGTAATCACGCGTAAACAAATACCAGTTGTAAAGCTTGTCTTACACGTACAATGACATGGTGACGACGTATAGACTTCATGCAGACTACAGACGATATACAAGATGGAGGAGAAATGCTGGATTGAGAGTTTAACGAGGTCAACAGTAAAGAAGACATCACCCATGCTTTGCGACAGACTGGGTAAACTTTAATCTCCAGTAAACTCACATGACAACAGTAAAATCTGGATTTATCGGATGACCACGTTTATCCGGACCCTGGAAGATCAGCCATTACTCGGAATCCTATCGCCTCCCCCCTCCCCCCATCCCCTCACCCCTCCCAAATATATGTTTCTCGCTCGTGGTCTTATTACATTCCTGTACTGTAAATTCCAGTACAAAATGTTTTTGCAATCAAAAGTTGTCACCAAACGATATAGCACTCTTTGTCCAAGTCTACATACCCGATAAGCGCAAGAAAACGGACCGCCATTTTATCCGCCGGCCGAATAGTAAACTTGTATTTGTTTGTATTGTGTTTTAATATATATTTGGGGTGTGTGTTTCGGAGGGGGGGGCGGGGGGTAGGGCGGTTGAGGATCTTTATCAATATCATGCAAAAGTACATACTTATCTAAACAATCGTTATCGCATGTTAGGATACTCATCCCTAACGTATTTCTCCGTGAGTTGACGTCACCGTAACCATGCCATCATTTTTAACGTAAAATAAAATGACTATGGGGTTTCTTGTATACGAGAAATACGAGTACACAGTACGAGAATAACCGTTCAGGCACCACCAACGTGTGAATGTGGGCAAGGTAGAACTTATGCGTTATTATGATATTGCTGTCCACGTTATAAACAAGCGTGCGGCGGGTGGGGCGGGTGGGGCGGGTAGGGCGGGTGGGGTGGGGGATTTGAATAGATGATACGTTTAGATCACCGCAAGATGTAAACTGAACATGATGTATTATACTCTATTGACAATTTGCTCCCAAAAAAATTTACTGAAATTGTTGCCAACCTCACCTCACCTCACCTATCGAGGCTCTGAACTGAAAAGTACCCATTAATGGGGCATACCCAAATGTAATGAGAACGTGGTGTGGATTTTCCACTTTTATTTGTATCAAAAAGACCGTTGAACCTCTGTGAGCAATGACGGCAAGTCTTAGCCCCATCGCTCTAGTATACAAAACCAGAAAACCAAGTCATTAAGTGAAATGAGTTCCAACTTTAAAAAAAAAAAAAATCGAAAACTCCTCTTCAACTCTTATACTCATATATATAGTTCAGTGTTGGTATGTATATGCCTCTTCATGCGACAATGTGCCTTCCCAAGGGCCATCGGTCAAAGGTCATATAACCAAATTTGGGGTGAGATATATAAACTCCAAGTATTGCTTACTTCATGGTTTATTTATTGATGTATTTTTACATGTTACTGTTGTGTCCGAAATGTGTATTAATGTTGTATGTCGTTTCTTATAATGTTGCGAAATTCAAAATGATGCAAAAGGTCGCTTGAAAGTCTGCAAGAATATTGTATATCAACACGAAAAGTGCTTCCACATAAAATAAAATAACGATTTTAAATCTTGATTCACTGTTTCTATACAGATATTAATATGGAAGATACTAGGGATTGTAATCTGAATTTTTTTTAAAAATTGTCCAAAGCTGGACAGATTATGCATCCCATTTCTGACGTGTTTATGATAACCTTTTAATAATCTGGACTTTCACTTACAGCGAATTTATCTTTTTCATGAACACGCACGATTCTGGTAGTTGAGAATACTGACAATGACATCTTTGAGGGTAGCACTTTCTAGGAATTCTTATACGAAGACGTGTTGGAGATGTCTCCTATACTTTCTGTCGACCTTGAACACTACGAACAGTCACGAATTGTTCTCCAGAATGTACATGAGCATGACATTTTGTCAAGGTCGCAAGAATGAGTTCCAGATGGATATGGGACAGTGTAGCAGGGATTACAAATCATAGCGTGACTACACTGATCAAACACATGTCACAAAACCGATGTCAAATGGCAGAAAACATATTTATTAATAGTACCACAAAACCTCCATCATAATAACTAAATCTAAAAAATACAGAGGGGCCATGGGGGATTTTCAATTTGAAACAACTACAAAGAAAACACGCAAAATAAAAGGCAAATATTCCTCTCTTGACTTTGTCGAAAAAGGCAACACTCTTTACTAAAGAACCGGGAGAGCCGTTGAATTCACAAATTACAAATCACTTTATGTTACTCGATACTCAAATCCCATACTAATTCAATTGATTAGCTCGTGTAAAACGTGTTATTTGCTCTTCACAAGTGAGAAATGCAAACATGAACAGTAACCCTCGATAGACGAAATATTGACATTTGAGTCAAACTTATTAATTACGCGCTACATAGATTTCGTTCACTGAGGTGCACAGGGATACTTAAGTGATGCGGTCCCGCCTGAATCCCGTCAGAATGATTTCGGTCGGGGAGTGAACCTTTATATGGAGGACGTCCTGAGCCTGCATGATCCCCCTTCTCCCCACCTTGTTTGTCCAACCAACTTTCCTCATTAAGTAAGCGATGTCTAGAAAGAAGTGTCTTAGCTTGAATAATAAACTGCTCGGCATAACAGCTCCAAATTTGATCAATTCTTTCATGATATCACTTGAATACAGTTTGTTGGGAAATTTTCTCCTCAACTGCAAACAGCTTCTTTAAGTTTCTCGGGTAAAATACACTGTCCCATAAGAATATTCAGATCGGAAATAGTTCGGTCAAACTAAGATCAGATATATTACACCGCTCATGGTGTGACCCTTTCACCTTATCAGAATAGTCTATTTTTGTCATTCCCAAATTTCAAGATGTTAATCGTTATTTTAATCAATAACAAGCAGCCTAAAGCAATTATTTCCATACTTACGACTTTCTTACACGAATCAGTAATATTTTAGATAAAACACGAACCCAACCTTAATTTTTAGCAAATATAACAAATACACTCTAAATAGCATAAGAAACTCTTGTTCCGATTGAAAGATATCCAAGTTTAAAACGTCTCGTCCGGTAGTAACCAGTTTGTAGTCATTTTGTAAAACTGTGATGTTATCTCAAACCGCCTACCCTTCTCTTTTGTTGTTGTTTTATCATATTTCCAATGTAAAATGTTTAACAATGTTGACATCAAGTACCCCTATATCACCTTTAGGCAGAGTTAAGAGCTTCGATATGTTAGATTTTATATTTTCAAAATATTTTCAAAAACCCATCTCCATCACAGAAAAATAATCTACGTGATGAATAGGAAAAAAAAAACATAATTGAGCAAAACAAAGCACGCGTGGTTCGATAGTGTCATATTTAGACTTGATCAAGTCTTCAGCAGTGTGTGCGCGTGCGCGTGTGTGTATGTACGTATGTGTACATAAGTTTATATATATCATCTGGTTTTACCTGCTGATAATACTGTCCGATTACTATTAAAAGTCAATGGCATATAGCTCAGAATAAGTAGAATACACATCGCTGCATGTTTAATCATCCATTTCTGTGTCAATTCTGCTCGTGGAAGAGAAAAACTGATCGATCTAAAGTACGAAACTAAATCAACCGTTTGATGTTTACGCCTTCCGCATATCAGCTGCGGAATTAAAATATTACAATTTTCTTATTTCCTCTCTGTGGATGTCACATTTGATTCAGCTATTGATTTATATCTCATTTATAGGAAAGTATATTGCTATGTTGACCTGTTTTGTTTATTTGGAAATTGTGATTAAGGATAAAGCGCTGCCATGAATAATAAAACAAAATGGGAAGAAGAGATTTTTTTGTTTTTGAAGATTGATTACGAATTTGATCATAAATATATTTTTGACATTTATCTGACATTTTTGTAGTTAAACTTTTTTTTATCATAGAACTATCATCGTTTACCATGATATAATGTAACACTAAAAGTGACATAAATAGGATTCAAATGTAATGACACATTTTATCCATTCTCAAGTGATTTGAAAATTGCAAACCGGCAGTGAGAACATTCGACAGAAACTAATTTAGCTTCATATGCATCCTATAGTCCTATAAAAATTGGGGGGGGGGGGGGGGAATGCGCCCTTCTCAAATTTCTTCAGCTATTCCGGTTTCCAATATACTCAGCAGTAAAAATGGGCTGTGTTTAATCTTTGGAATGTTTCATAAATTGTTCTTAATATGTTCTTAATGAAATTCTCGATTTGAGTTAACCGTGAAAAAAACCATAGAGCACCGTTGGATACAACACAACATCGTTTGTCCTTGACACTTTTGGAATCAATTGCAAACGTATTATTTGAGACTATATATATATATATATATATATATATATATATATATATATATATATATATATATATATATATATATATATATATATATATATAGATATAGATATATATATATATATATATATATATATAGATATATATAGATATATATATATAGATATATATATATATATACCCATCATCCCCCTATATCTATGTAACAAAATCTCGAAATATTCTTAGCGAGATAGGCCTTACGCGTGTTATTCCTTCCCATCTTATGTATTATGTTGTTGCACATAATGTTGTGATAAATCATGTTAGAGTTGCACAGCTCGCACTAGTTTACCATAGCAACGGCAGGAATGGGAGATGTAATTTGCCAATGGCGATATCATCAATTGACTTGAGATTTATCATTTAAACAGAATTTCCATAAAGTTCATCAGCGTACGTCCTTAATAAAATGTTAAGATAAGATAATGCCGTAAGGAATAATATATTAAATATAAATTCACTGCGTGTAACAACCAAACAAGTTTCCAAGCTTACAAGTAAAACAAGCGTCTTTCGTGTGGGTAATAAGTATATAAACGTTGTAACAAAAAACGGCTCATTTTGATACTTTCACTGAATTTACAGTATTCGTTTCAATTAGACAGTAAATATTTAATTTATATACGTAAAGTGTTTTCAATTTACGTAAGTAACCACAATGTTAAGATCAAATGTCTTTGTCTATACAACTCTTTAAACGAAATACTTTATTTATAGTTAATATTAATTAAAGATCCATTGTTTTTACCAAACATTGGGGTTAATTGAAATAACTTGAACAAAAATATAAAAATCCTTTTGATAATTAACAATCATCTTTTGATTAGGTTAGGTGTTAGATTTTCTGTATGACGGAATGTATTGGTCTTTGTGGTATGTTAATTAGATCAATGGTATGATGATTGGGAGACACTGGGAAGAAGATGTATCTAAATTACCTACCTAAACAGACATTTAACATCAAACGCCTGCAATATGTACCAATACAAATATTAGACGATTAAAACACTTCTCTGTATTGATGATTTATATTCGTTTGTTTCTAATAATATATTTATCGTTGTCAGCTTTCCTGTTGATAGCATTTCAAAGCCGATGTTCTGACCATTTTGTGTATACTGTATGTGTACCAAGAGCATATGGACAAAGTTTTCAACTAACATCATACCCCCCCCCCCGCATCGCCCCTCACCGTCACCCATCACTTGACGGTGGTTGGCTTACCCTATCATATCTTGTCATACTTCTTCAGACACCGTATCAAGCTAGAAGAGGAAAAATTTTTGTATCCTACTATCCGAATCTTAGTGGACATCTCTCCACCTCTCTCTCTACCCTCTCACCCTCTCTTCACCCTCTCTCCTCCTCTCCATCTCTCTCCGCCTCTCTCCACACCCTCCACCCCTTTCTCTTCTCTCTCTCCACCTCTCTCTCCATTTCTCTCTCTATTTTCCCATGACTATAAAGATTGCTATGTTAAAAGTAACCTTTATTATCAATATTTATTAATACAGTATGTATTTTTATTTACATTCATTAAGTATTTCGATCTACCTTTTGACCTACCAAAAATTACCCCGCGTTGGTACGGTACAGTGTGTTTGCATTCTATAGCAGATGGCGCTCTTTACATTCAAGTCAGGAAAGTTCCATGTTTTACATACTTTTCATGACGTTTTTTCCGTGCTTCGTCCTTGGTTTACAGCATTCTTCCTTTCATGAATGTAAAAGCATTTCTGTTAAACTAACTGCAAGGTACAACGGTGGCGAGGTTCTACCTTGTATGACTCTCTTTGTACTTGTTTTTTCTTCTACCTTTTAACAAAATCATACGAATTTTTCATTAATATTCTGATACGAGTTAACAAGTTTCTTCCAGACTTTGTCCTTATATTCACCATAAATGGTTCACTTTGAGAACTGTGCTGTTTACAATTCTTATTTAGTAGATATTACAGTTTCAAACTTTGTAGTTATTTAACTGTGACCGTGTTAGTTTCATCTGGGAGGTGTAATTTCGATAGCACCCAAAAACACCTCTAAATAACACCTCCATCGCTTAATCCAGTCATAAACGACAGCATCTCTGTCAATGTTTAGCTGTGTTTACCAAACAAAATATTGCTTTTGCCATTTCATGAACACCAAAACCAACAAGAATTAATCGTCTTACCACATAAGTTACCATAATGAACAGTCTATGAGAAATAAATGGTTCCCCCCCTCCCCCTCCCCTCTCTCTCCTATTACAATGTTACTATATATCTACTCTCTAGACATATTAAAGTCCGTCTTCAACAATATGTACATTAAAAGATGTTGAAAACATTGATAATTATTCGTTTCGTCACAATTTATAATTTCTTTAGGACATTATATTCTTGCTTTCTCCTTTAACAAGGGGAATTAAGAAACTTAACAGTAGAGTCATCGTACTGTTGTATTATTTGAATAAACTTACCTTTAACTATACAAACTCTATAGAGAAAGAATCAGACAAACAACAACAACACTTTTCTCACACATATAGGAATTAACAATGAAATAAAGTAAAGGCAATTTGGCTTTGTTTAATTCAACTTCTCTTTTTGCTCGCCAAGTGCTACTGCTAAAGTATTTCTTGAACTTTTTTCTCGGAAATTAATCAAGTTGACGTCAATGTCGTTTGACTAGTGCTGAATTTTATCCTGGGAATTGCCAAAGGTCACTTTTTGGCCGTTCTGTCAAAGATCGTTTGCTTTTGAGTTTGTAAGTGTAAGGACTCTTTGAAAAAGATGTTTTATAAAAAGACATCTTTATCGTCATTACATCAGCATTTGATCCCAAGGTGTAATATATATATATTTACACACACTTCAATAAGATATCCCCTAAGGTTTGTGACTTTTACAACCAGAGATATTAAAAAAAAATCTGATGTTATCAATCACAAACTTTGGCAATATAAGCTTATGATGAAAGTCGGATGCGATACCTTTTATAACGTTTGTAGTTATTTCCTTAGAGAAGATGAGAAACAGAGTAACAGAGATAGAGGTGCATGAAAGCGAAGATACATCAATACAATTATATTCACCTTTCCAGTGTTACAGTATTTGTCGTATTAAGCATTACATTATTCGTATTCAGTATTATTCTCAATTACTCGTATTATTCGCATTACTTGTATTCTTCGTATTATTCGCAATTACTCGAATTATTGTTATTATTTGCATTACTCGCATAATTCGTATTATTCAAATTATTCGTATTATTCGTATTATATGTATTATTCGCATTACTCGTACTATTCGCATTACTTGTATTCTTCGTAGTATTCGCAATAACTCGAATTATTCTTATTATTTGCATTACTGGCATTATTCGTATTATTCAAATTGTTCGTATTATTCGTATTATATGTATTATTCGTACTTTTCGTATTACTCGTATTATACGCATTTCTCGCATTATTCGTCTTATTCGTATTATTCGCATTACTCGTATTATTCGTTTAATTAGGATTATCGTATTCAGTATTATTCGCAGTACTCGTATTATTCGTATTCAGTATTATTCGCAGTACTCGTACTATTCGTATTACTCGTATTCTTCGCATTTCTCGCATTATTAGTCTTATTCGTATTATTCGCGTTACTCGTATTATTCGTTTAATTAGGATTATTCGTATTCAGTATTATTCGTATTCAGTAGTATTCGCACTATTCGTATTCAGTAGTATTCGCACTATTCGTATTATTCGTATGCAGTAGTATTCGTCTTATTCGCACTACAAGTATTATTCGCATTCAGTAGTATATTGTTCGTAATTGAAACAGTTTTGTGTATCGATTTTCGTTAACCTTCGAAGCCAGTGGATACTAAAATCATATAATATGTAGTTAATTTGCAAGACCAGTCTTACGTTTTATTCTAAGAACGTGTATAAGAATACCAAAAAAAAGATAAATAAATTAAAATAAATGATATTGATGTTTCTCCCTTTCATCTCGTTTATTAAACCTTTGGCAATATGTTGAATGAATAAATTGCTTAGGCTTAGCAAAAATAGATGTAGGCTAATACACTTAACAGGTTCGGGCAAAGGAAGCAAAGTTAATGATAAGAAGAAAAACAATTATGAAGCCGGTAAGAGAAAACAATTATAAATTTTGAAGGACATTATGGAATAGTTCAAATGATTATTCTGTAGAAAAGATATTTGCTTACCAAAAATTAACACCTTCGAGTCGAGATGAATATTTGAGGTAAATATGTCAGTTGAAGTGAATGGGGCGGGGGGGGGGGGGAGAGGGGGGCGATATGGATGGATGAATTGAGCTGCTAACATTGCAATTAGAGAAAATTCATTGAAAGACAATACTTAAAAAGTGTCAGAGAAAAGATTAGCCGCATGACGTAACGAGGATGATATCATTGTTATTGACCTTAATCGTAATCTTAATTGATCTTAATTGATCCTAATCTTAATGAGCGATTCATTCCAATGAATTGGGTTACCATAATATTTATTCTCTGGAGAGGAGAAACAGGTAGCCATGTGTTCCCTTCATTATCTAGTGTTAGATTGATCTAAGGATAACGAGAAGTCTTGATGAGATAAGCCATTATGATTATAATACTTATACGATAAGTCATTGTCTGTAGGACGGAAATGTCAGAATTATATGGAATTTAATTCGTATCTATTTAGTGACAAGGACAAAAAAGTGACGACATATGCAAGGTAAATATTGTTACAATGAGCAATGCAATTACCAATAAACAAAGAAAAGGAGAAATATGAATAAGTTTACATTATGGTTTATTTTACCCCGGTGTTATATCTCTCTCGAGAATAGAATAGAACATAAATAGATATACCGACAATATAGTTAACCTATCGCAAACAATATCACATTGTCAATTTAACCTCCAACATCCTTTACCCTTCGTAATCGTAAATACTATTAGACATAACTTTATTTTGCTTTGTTTAGATTTATTATAATGCTATATATTTATATTTGTGTTCGGGTAAAACGGGGGTGGTGCATGCCCACACACCCTCTGGATTCTCGCCTGATTGCGTTATGATATATATAGTTAATTTCTGAGCTTATTTCATAATTTGCCACACATCCGCATTCGATCCGACGTAATTGGATAATATCACCGCTAGGGTGATATACTGTGTGGGAAGTTCAAATTGATTTGCAAATGCATCTCTAAAGGGACAGTCACATGTGACGTAACTTTATAGGACACATTCTGAGACTTACTTATATTAACCTTGTTGACGTACACGTGTGACTGTGTAAAGTCTTATATTTTAGACCTTTTTTTCAATCTCCACTCTCTTTCCAAGAAAAGGGCGGAGGGGGAAATCTTCATGTGTTGTCAGCCCAACATTAAGATAAATATCTTGTTTATCAAATGTGACGGTTTAAGAAAGAAACACGTTGTCTGAAATAGTGGACGAGATCCAAATCAGAACTTGTGTAATCGCAACATATATATCATTTTGTGTTTTAAATTTAATGAAATGCGTATGGCAAGTACTTAGTGAGAAACATCATCACAGTACATATGATGAAAAAATTATCATCTTCTCCCTTTATTCCTTTATAATGTAAATGTAATATGTTCACAAAAAGAAAGTAATACTCCTTTAAAAAGATGCATTCTTTCCTTGATACACAATCCTTTAATATATCTTGCTCACGACTCATTATAAGATAACAATACAAACAATATTAACATTAATGTCTATGTACTAATTGACAGTAGCGTATAGCATTGCGTAGTTAAATCATGTGACCTGAACTTTCGTCAACTTTTTTTCTCGACATCTATTGCCACGATGAGGATTGCAGCTTAGCTTAGGTTCATAATTTAATGGACACAAAACGAAAAAGATGGTCGACATTTGAGTTAGAAGTCAATCATCATTGATATGAAATTAATGTATTTCTTTCTTCTGCAAGGGCTGTGCCGTATGGGTGTAATTATGGAGACCCGGTCTATTTCGTGTATTACTCTGTCAATATCGATATTTGTTAAGGTTTTGTTGAACCTGTTCGACATCACAGTGACGGTGAATGTGGGGGGGGGGTGGGGGGAGGTGTCGAGTGAGAACCGAGTACAAGAGTTCTTGAACTTGTACTCTGCGCCAACTAGAGCACCAACGACAGTGGGCTGAGAAGCAAAGAGTTAAGGGGGACGTTGCCCAATTTTGGACATATTCGCAGTTTAAACGAATTAAACATTTGTTGATGCTACGGTGGCCCAACTGAGAGATAGACAAATTCAACATTTTAACACATAATTTCGACTCTTTCACTTTTTCTTAAGATATTTCTACTTGCTTCGAAGTCATCGATATCATTATAGTGTAAACCTATTGTACATTTAGATCTCTCATATAAATCTTATATTATTCCTGTGTGTTGCGATATTATAAAGAAACATTTAAGGTTAATGTACATTTCATTATATTCTAGGGTTCCGGGCTGGAATCCATCTAAAGTTATTATATGCAACACTTCTTTCCTTTTCGCATACCCCTCTCTGAAGTCTTTATTTATCAATTAAAACCAAATATCTTACTAGCTGACGTGGTGACCGGTGCTTTAAGGGACTTTTTGTGGCCTAGGATCCCATGTTTACTTCTCACTTGATGTCCCCTCAGAACCCAGGAGGATGCGAAGAGGGTCGGTCAAATCGACCAGAAGCGAGCGCGAATCCTTGCCTGTGGGGGTCTAACCATTCTGTGCGACCGCCATGTTTGCTATTGAATACGTGGCCTAATGAGGCGCTATTCTCCTAAAAATATTGAATGTATGAATGCTTTTAAGGGACACTGTAGTATTTTTAAAGTAAAGACAAGTTCTAAACTAGCGCCATCATTTTTATTATGAAATGTTTATTTTCATTTCTTGGTGTGTTGGTTACAGCTCAGTTGACACACTGCAAAGCCAAATAAAACTGTGACGGGAATAGAAGGGAATGTCCAGGAACCTTAGTAAAATAGTCTATTCTACACAAATACGCTGGTGAAATTATAAAACATACACTAGGTAACAACCCCATCCCCATTATCCCTCACACCCCACCCAAAGGATTCGTTCAATATAATAGAGTTCACATTTAAAGATTGCTGTACTATTAGAGGTAATTCTTATATATATATATATATATATATATATATATATATATATATATATATATATATATATATATATATATTGACACCGGCTTAACGGCTCGAAACCATTGTGCTGTTGGGCTTTGAGGAACTGAATTGCGCACTGCCATCCTATATGATTCTCGGCACTCCAGTCCAGCTCACAAAGGTCGTCAATAAGTCTATCAAAGTTGGTGGTGCTTCCATTGCTTCTTGTGATCAAGTCCGCAACCTCGGGGTTATTTTCGACAAACACATGAAAATGGATAAACATATCAGTAAAGTTTGCAAGACTGGTTTCTACTATATTTTTAATCTAAAGAAGATTAGGTAGGAAACATATGTCTTCTAGAACTATGAGCACCTTGGTTCATTCATTTATTCATAGCCATTTGGATTATTGCAATAGTTTGCTCCATGGTGTTCCAGGGTATCTGATTCAGAGACTGCAACGTCTGCAGAACAGCGCAGCCAGACTTGTTGTAGACTGCTATATGACTTCAACACACCATCGTTGAGTATCCTCCATTCTTTGCACTGGTTGCCTGTTGAATTCAGAATTAAGTTTAAAGTACTGCTCCTGGTGTATAAGTGCATTCATGGAACGGCACCCGCCTATTTGTCAGACGATCTGTCCTTCCAGGTCAATACTCGTTATACCTTGCGTTCTAGCAATACACTCACTCTCACTGTTCCCAGAACTAAACTGAAAACCTATGGCGACCGTGCCTTTCCATCAGCCGGGCACAAGCTCTGGAATGGTCTGCCCATATCTGTGCGGAGTTCTCCCACTCTCAGTCAGTTCAAGTCTTGTTTGAAGACTCATTTTTTCAAGTTGGTGTTCTATTAGGGTTGTACAGCGCTATTGAATACTTCGTTGATTTAAGCGCTTTATAAATTCATTTATTATTTATTATTATTATATAGATTCAGGTGCCGATTTTCTCTGGTCGCGTATACGGATCAATAGTAACGCCAGAGGCGCCAAAGACATCCCTTGTTTCAAGACCCGGTATCAATCACATATGATTAGGCATGATTTAATGTTTTAAGTACTTATAAAGCAGGGTGAAAACGTTGAAGGCAAGCGCTGCATTTGATGAAAAAAATACTCGGATCTCTACAATTAGATTTAGGTCTTCGTCGGTACCAAGTTCACCCGTTAACACCAATGGACGTTTGGATACGGTGAGGTGGTCCATGTTGTCCCAGAATGAAAGTATCTGACCGGATGATTTTGCTAAGGAAATATCATGTTCAAACAGAACAATAACCTTGAAAATGTTCAAACGCAATTTACACCCTTATGGCATATATTATGTACCCTTTCGGACATGTCAAGGCAAGTCGAATTTCTGTTCTGTTATGTTGTTTTCGCGTCGAAAGTGACCCGTTTCACCATGGTTGTGAATGACATTTCAAACGTGCGTCTCCATGAAGCGAGACGGAACACTGAATTAAGGACATTATAATGACGCATCCAATCCCCTCATTTTAGAATCTACCTAAACTCGAGAGAGACACAAACGTAAATCGTTAGTTAATATAGTTTGAAAAGAGAAATATGCTAACGCCTATATGTATGGTGACTATATTTAATAGAGAGCTCTAGGCCGTCACGAGCGGTAGCTGCAGTAAAAAAACAATCTCCCATCAAGACGATACTTTGAATTTATAATCTTAGTTTATTCCTCATAGAATAGTATAAAGGTGAAAAGTGAAAGATACTAAACTTCAATATATTACACAAGTTTTAATTTTGAAAGAGCGCTCCCTATCCTCTTCGACGTACCTTATTCGCGCAACCGCGTCGATTGTGTGGACGGACGATACTACATTGAGTTTAAGTTCGTCTGGTGATGTTACCTACTCGTTTGATTAGTTCTGAAAGGACTGTCTTCAGTCGACGTGATACGTGATTATTAGTTAGATTGGTGGGAATTCTTGTTTTCGGTTGCGGTCCGTGTATAATTGCTGATTTGTCAACGGGATGACATACCTCTCGCTCGGAGATTGAAGTTTCAAGAATAGCCGTGTCGACGTACCAAAACGAGATACAGCTTCGACTCAACTTGTGGGCCTCCTATTTTAGCAGAAGGGACAAGTACTTCGATTTAATAGATGCAAAAATGCCGGAAATATTCGCTGGCTTTCAATTCTTCAAAGTTTCCATTTTGAATCAAGTGTTGACTTGCGGTAAGTTGTCAGCAGATGTTCTTACCATTGTTTTGAAATTTGAGAAATAACCACAGCCAAAAATAACTTTCTTTTAACAGTCCACAGGAACCCATCAACCTTTGTAAATCGGGTTTTCAGGTTTTCGTTATCATTTGTATGATTCTTAGGGCTATGTTATACGTTAACATGCCGTATTTAATATAAGAATCTTCACATGATAAATATAACGCAGGCTACCATTGGAAAGAAACATTGTGGCTAATTAAAAACTTGGTTTGTCCAATGACAAAACTTTGATTATTGCTTCGTTCATTGTCAACATCTCGATTATTTCCTCTAAATTTTAACAGAACAAAACTTTAAGAAAATCTTGTAAAGGAAACATTTCCCTCCTTTTTTTAGTTTTCTTTGGGAGATTTGATGACCTATCATGTAAACTTCAGACAATTGATGAATTCATATCAAAGAAACAATATTTCCTCTGACGATTTTCTTCTGTATCCGAAAGAAATGAAGCGAACCCAAATTTTTATCGACTAATTGCATATTTATGATGCTTTGTTTTACTTATTATCTGAGATGTACACATAGGTTAGTTACGCTAATGATTTTAAAGTGTATAGTTGTGTTTGGCAATGAAACATACTGAGGCGAATGATCTGTTGATGGACGAATAGGAATTTTGGAATGCTTTCCCAAAAAGTTTCAATATTAATTTGTGTTAATTTAAAAAAGGAAAAAGATTCTGAATTTTAGTATAATCTTGTCAAAAATGCAAAACAAACAACTGTTCTTATGTAGCATATTTCAATATGCTGATAACTAAAGTCAATGTTTTAACAATATCTTGCATGTCTTATTTTTCCGATATAATTGACAAACTGTAAATATTGTCAGTATAATCAGTCTATAATCGATAATCGATGAGATTATTCTGCTTCGAACAGACACGTTTGTGAATGAAATTATGATATAAAATGCAGATGCGAAAACTGGTTTAACAAAACCTAACTTACCCAATTTCGTTTACGTTTTTCTCCTACATTTACGCTTTTTTATTATATTAAAGAAGACAATGAATTGATCAATTGTTTTAGTCTTTAGTTTCTAATCTTTCGATGGAATACATAATATATATATGAATCGATGTCATTATACTAACTTAAATAAACCATCCCAACCATGTATTAACCATCCCTAAAAAAAAAAGTATCTAAACATTTTTGACGTTTTATTTTATTAATACTTATTTTTCTATGCAGTTGAATACATCAATCGACGTGTGACAAAATCTTAGCAAAACATATTTTTCAAAAAGTGCTAATTCTTTGGTTCTATTTATTAGATTTGTTTGACAGCATAGATTCATCCTTCTATTTATAGAAGGACTTAACTAACACTTTAATAGCTTAATTTATCTTCGGAAATGGATTCAAATGGCGTAAATAAGAGGTTAAGCAGAGAGAGAATAAAATTGCTTCAAATCAGAATAAATGACAAAGTGAAAGGTGACTTGGATTAACAAAGATTACTGTTTATAGGCAATTTGCATGATAAAGGGTTATTGTTCTCTTGTAATTATCAGGGTTAGTCAATTTTTACCAAGTTTTTATTAGAAATCTTCCTTCGAGCATCTTTTATAGATTTTCTTTATAAATTGTGCAGTTTTGGATGTAATTGGAATAAAAACAAAAACTACGGAATACTTTACTCAATGATATACGTAATATGTAAATTTAGATGTAATATTCAATGATTAAACTGTGTCAATCGTACTTATAATACTAATTTAATCTATCTATCTGTCTGTCAGTCTGTTCTCTCTATTGTTAGGATGGGAGGGGGGTCTTCGTTTCTTCCTCTTTGTTTGTATTTATATCTTCTAATGAAATACAAACCGGTTTTCCAGTGGTATCAACAATGTGAACCAAAATAAAGGAAACAAGATTGAGGGTGTGCGGGAGGCTACACAGGTAAATCCAAATATTTTGCTATCAGAATTATGTATAGGAAATTTGATTGGTTCAGCTGTATAACGTCCCTATTAAATTCCAATTTTTGTGTGTTTTCTTTTGCAATGCACATTTTGACTCTTTCAAGCAAGTATTATTCCAGTATTTTATGAGAGGCTCCCAAACTAAATTAGTATTTATAGTTCAAAGCTAAATGTGCATTACAATATTCCCTTAATATGTTGGTTTGTGTATGGTTAGCCTATATAATACATGTCTTCACTGCTTCCCCTAAATAAGCTAGTAACAGAAGAGCAAAAGTGGTTACACGTATAATCTAGATATTGGTATTCTGTTACTTTCACAATGTGACATTCATAATGACCCCCGTTTGCATCATATTTTTCCCTGATCAACAGTGACTCATAGGTGATTGCGCAATACAGTCCTAACCTTCGAAATGACAAACATATACACTTGCACACACACCCACATCTATCTATCTATCTATCTATATATATATATATATATATATATATATATATATATATATATATATATATATATATATATATATATATATATATATATATATTTATGTGTGTGTGTGTATATATATATTTATATATAGACACAGAAAGATGAATTTCATTGCTGTATATATTCGTCTGACACATAAAGATGAATTTCATTGCTGAACTATTACGCGAGGTAGCTTTACTTACTACTTTAGGTTTACTATGTCAGTCACGTGACAGCAATAACCTATTATAGATATGCTTTCAATCGAAGGCTGACTTTATTTGTTTTGAGGGATAGCAAAGTTACGACGTCTTTAATATATATGAGATACCCCTACTGATCCTTTAAAGCAGTGTGCCGCTTGTCTTTCTGTTAACTATGACATCTAAAATCTAAACGTACACTTTGTTAGGAAGTAGTCTCTTTGACAACGGTATCACTTCAAATTGGAGTGGTGGTTTAGCTCAGTATTTTGTGCTGCAAGAGATACTGTTATCACTAGTCGGTTTAGATAAGGAGTATTACTCAGTTTAACTTGTTATGTCTGACAGATCTTACATCCCTTTAATTGAAAGAGTTACACTCATAAATCTCGAGCCAAGAGACGTAGTTTTGCTCAAACCAAACCTCAAACCCTTCCTGTTATCTTGTCGAGTAAGCAAACGTTTTTAGGAAGTTTTTTTTTTGCTCTTGTTTGGCAATGGTGATGAATCTCCGTAAGAGAAGAATAACTCAGGATTTTTTTTTTGGGGGGGGGGAGAAAGATAGTTCTTTCCTCTACATCCATACAGTGAGGCCTTAGCATCAGGTATCTACAAACTTACAAGGCATTTATACATTCACCAGGGTTTTGGGGTAAGAGGATAGTTGAATGTATATAATTGCAGTTTTATTCCCACGAACTGAGCCTGTTTTTTATTATAAATTATGGTAAGTAATCGCTACTTAAAACGAAACATCTGATTAGTAGTAGTTACTAAAACGTAATCGATTTGTTACTTATGGATGGCTATACAATCAGTGTCAACTTTAAGGCTATTCATCAATTATATCATTTGTTCTAGTACTTGAAGTAAAACTTCCATCTAAGAAACCTCATAATAAAGGCGACATTTTAATTGAATGTGTATAGTTCATTCATGATGCTATCTACTGAAATATATTGGAGCAATAACAACATGATGGTCTATACTAAACTTTACCAACAAAAATTAAGGGCAGTGGTGGTTATATAACTTATACTTAGTACATTTCCAGCAATTCGGTTATCCTGTGCTCAGTAATCTATGAATAATAATGAGCAGTCTGATACCACAGTTTACTAATATATCATTGTATAGAGTTACTATTTTCGTGACAAAAATAGACCAAATAAATGGTTATCCATGTCAAGTTATGCTCGAATGTAAAGGAAACACCTAGTCAAAGAGAGAATTAGTTTGATATATTTAGCGAGTCATTATTAAAAAGGCTTGATATAAGAATAGCTTAATAGTCAACAAGAGGATTTCACAAAGACAGTGTTCCTTCGCGTTCAAATTTAACAAATAGACATGTATGATAAAAGGCATCGAAATGACTTTATGGTACCTTGTGCGTCTTATTGCGTTCTCTCATGCTACTAATCCAATGAATATATTCTATCTATTTGTGCCAAATCTATATTTGTGTCTGTTGCTAAGAGTACTTTCCCATCCAGAAAGAGCCATTTCGAAAAATGAATACCTCGGCGTACAAAATTCTACTCCCCTCACCTCACCAAGGAATATAAAAATATGAATTCGGCGTTAGTTTATACTCATTTCGGAGAAAAGACACAACAAATATGAAAGTAAAGTCTGAGTTATGTGATCTCTGAGAAACATCGTTGATTTTAAGAATAAAACTGTACGAGAAAATTCAACATAGTCATGACAAAAGACGCTTTGAAACAAGAAAATAACAAAATAATAAAATCCAATCCTATCCTATTTTATCTTTTTTATGTCGTGCCCTTGAAGAATCGTTATCAATTTTACTGCTTCATTTTACATACTCAATAAGATTTCTCTCCCACCAAAATTGCCCCATAAATTGATGGCAAACTAAGTAGAAATTCTATCTTTTAACTTTCTATACAAAGCAACTACAAACAAACGTTTTTGTAGTTATACATCAGCATGTCTCTGAGTAAAGTGGAAAGAATGAAAATATCACGATTTTAGCCGCTGGTTGTAGTAATTAATATTCTTGTAGTGTTTAGTGAATAGCTTGATCTAGATAACATTAAAATGTCTTGTATTTTGGGGTTTTCTTCTTCTTTTTGTGTGTGACTGTCACCATTTGTTTGTTATTACACTGAGTACACACACGGATCTCATATTGGACATAACATATTGTCTCGTTCATTTCTTGATCTTGCTTTCACATATGCAAGTACACAGAGGTTAGTCGTGTTACAATATTCACCGTAGAAAGTTGCAGAAGGAACACTTCTAATTAAAAGACGAACAAAGGTGCGAGGAAGCATCCTTAACATTTCCAAAATAGCTAAATATGGCCATAAGTGATCAATTTAATTTTTTATTTCCGCACATATTGAGACCAAAGAATCTGACTTTAATATTTGCACTAACTATAAACTGATATTTGGAATGAACTACATATAAATTCCTAATCTTGCCAGCAGCGTGAGAAGTTCATAATCTCTCCCCTCCCCCAGCCCCCCCCCCCCCACCACTACCATTATATCCCTCTATTGCCCAAGTCTAGTTGTGGGGTCAAAACACGCGAACAATAATTGTAAGTAAAGGCTGCATACAGTAGGTACCGCACGTTGTCTTATTTATCAGATATTGCACAACGACGTGTTAAATAGCGGAACTGCTACACATGCAACAAATGTATATTACTTTATTAGCGAAACCTCAGAACCGGTAAACAGTCAGCATGGTATCCCTTAATGCAAAAACAAAACACTCTCCTGCTCCCTTACTTTACTGTCTTTTTATTAATTATGTTATTCACGTCATGAAAGACGTTCTTCTGATATAAGTGTGTAATAAAACGATTAGCTTCGAAAGAGACACTGTTACTTGAATGCCGACCTTACATTTAGGGCTAGACTTAATTGGAAGGGGAAAGTAGAAATTCGTTGAAACTATAGTCCTCGATCGATCGGAGGAATTTACAAGTATCAGGCCTCTTGACATTAATTACGTTTGCGTTCATGTCACGTGAGTGATGAACTATCTGCCTGAATATTAAGTACAGCTATAGGTGTCACGTCTCACTGCTTCTCAATGTGTAAGCTGTATAACCATTATACACTACTGTCCCAGTTGTCGTTGTGTGTGTGCTTGTTGCTGTTGTTGTTGTTGTTGTTGTTGTTGTTGATATTGTTGATATTGTTGAGGTAAATATTCAGAAATCTGCTCGAAAAGAGGGGCATTTATGAATCTCAAACTTTGTATATATCTACTCCTTATAATTATAGGCAACATAGGTATATACATATATATATATATATATATATATATATATATATATACCTATGTTGGTTACAAAAAAACTGTGCCTGAACGAAAAAGCTTCAAATCCTTTTGAAATGACTGCTCATATTCTGGTCAAAATGTTAACTACTATGATATTTTCAAACAAAGAAGGTAGTGTTGTCAAAAGGAAGTATTTTGTTTTAAGACATTTCCACTGAAATCCAAAGAACATAAGGTTATAAATAATTTTTGAAATAAACAACCATTAGAGGGACACTGTCAAAGCGATGTTACCAGCCTGTAGATTATACAGTTCGGTGGTTATTCATAAAAAATAGATATACACATATGCAATATTTCTTTCTTAATCAGGATGGTTACACAGTAACATGAGATTTCAGAAAGTAAGGAAGATAGCAATTATGATTATGTTGATTTCCATCTAATGATCTTTTCTCTTTTTAAGTATTTCAAATGACAGTTGACTACTTCAAGTTAAAGGTAGATTATACTGAATAAGAAAATGAGAGTTCAGTCTGGTTGAGAGTGTTCAGTTATCACACCATCTTGTTGCTTGTAATAATTAATCGATAAACACAACAACAAAACATTTGTATCTGAGGACTATATATATATTTTTCCCCTTACTAAATAAACTAAACTAAAACATTACTAAGGTCATCTACATTATTCACGATAGCAGTACCACAGACTCCTAAAACAATGAGAAAAGTAATTGTGTCGGATATTTATCTAACTAAAGGAAGAGGATGTATTAAAACATGGGCGGGGTTTGTAACCCACCACACCCTTCCCCTTACCGAACAAACACAATGAGGTACTTAGCTGTAATGATTTGCTTGAAGTCTTATGCTAGTCAACGCTCTGCATCAGTGTTCCCAACGTATGAAACTATATGTTATACCCATGAAACTACCATTTAGTAGAGGTCTACTATTTAATTGTCATCAGTAGAGGATATAATTTTATCTTTTTTATCATTCTTGCCGCGGTCGTCAATGGCAAACATTAACCGTCACGTTATTTTACTTAAATTTCGATTCCCTATACTGCTAACAAGCTGTCCTGAACATAATTACATTAAGCTAAGAGACTATACTAATTAAAAGACACATGTACACGTTTCGTTGAAGGAGACCAATATCCTATAATATCTTAGCGGACAAAACTTCCTAGGACATTTCGTCCGGTCGGACTTTATTTACTGTGAGGAGGTATATAAAATTTGGGCTGTGTTTTCCGGCCGGACAGAATGTCCCGGTAAAAAGTGTCCGGACGGACACTTTGTGCAGGGGACAAAATATACTACTACACCGGACGTCTTGTCATGTGCAGTTCCGACGAGAAGGAGGGTCAAGGGGGATGGAACCTTCGGGTTGGTGTCAGTTAGAGGCCATGAAAAACACGGAATGGCGGGAACATATGGGGTAAAGAATTGTTTTCTTTTTCATAATATAGTTAAGGAAAATGAAGAGTGGCCAAAGGGATTCGATGACGTAATAGTACCCGGGCTCGACCTGGCTTTCGACTCACCACGTCAGTGTTTTACACTACATTGTTACCAGTATCACGACAGTATTATACACATAGTCATGCTATTTACTAATAACAATATCCTAAACATGTTCCATCACATTAATTGAGAGATTAACGGCGATGATAATCCTGGCTATCGTCAGGATACCGTATAGAGAAGTTCTATATTATATCGCATATACTTTTGCTATTATCTGCAAAGTTCTCACACAATGAGAACATCCAGTTTGTTAAACATTAAAAGTGTGAGGGAATGATATAATGACACCAACCCATCGCTTGCTTCATTCCTTCGAATCTCTTTCCACCTCTCTTTCTCTCTCTCTTTCTCTAATGACCTCTTCCTTCCCTCTCTGTCTAACGTCGCTCTATAACACTAGTTTTTGTTAGTTTTGATCTGGAGATCGATTAACCCAACCCTCTTTACATTCTCCTCCTAGTTTATTAATCATTTCCACAGGTGTTACTCTAACATTTGCTAATTTGTTGATTCTGTCGCCTTGATTACTTTGATTCCCAATGACAATCAAGCAAATTTTCTTCTCTCTTTTCTTTCTTCTTTCACATCGTTCAATATCTTTCGTTAGAAGACATACTCTAAATTTATCGATCACCTTTTGGCGCTAATTAAATAATACACTTTATGTCGGTCTGTTTCAAGTCTATACAGAAGGGCAACGTCACTTGACTCATTATCATACGGAAGCCGCATGGGGCCATACAGTTCCATCCCAGGAAACCACCTTAAAAGTCAATATGATGGAACGCATGCATTTTTCATGTAAATTGGATTGAATTTTGAGTTTGGTTCTTAAACATAAACTACTGGTTTCTGCGTAGACATATTGATGCAAAGAATATTTTTTTCTTCAATGTTTTTTTTTTTTTTTACTTTTCTTCTTAAAACCTGATTCAATTTACAGATTTACAGATCAAATGGTAGGAAGACCTTCTTGCAGATGTTCTTATGACGGAATATCGCCATGTGCGAAATTAGTCTAAAAACGCTCTGATTACATTTTATCTCTTTGCATATATTGCTCAGTCAAATGTGTTATATTTCAGTCATGTGTCTAAACGTTGTTTCCAAACTAACTAAATTGTACATACAATGTATGACCAAGTAGTAATTGACATACATACCAGGCAGGGACTGAGGGTAGATTTGTGTAAGCAAATTAAGTTTTAGCATGCTTACCTATACACCCCCTCTCCCGCACACACCTCTTCGTTATCACAACCACCACCACTTCCAAACTGTGTGTGCTTTGCTGTTGTTTTTTGTCTTTGTAATTAAACTGTTAGAAGAAACCAATTAACGTACAAAAAGCTCCCTGTCGTAATGAAAACATAGTGTGCACAAACGTAGTGTGAATATCATATGCAATTTCCATTCTTTTTATAATATTCCAAATTTTAGACTGACATTTTCACTGAAATAATTATCTCGTTCATACAGTACATTCTTTATCGCATATTTCATTATTAATTTACATTTATTGTTCAGTTTTGTAGAGTCTTTGACATCAAATATTTTCGTAAATTCTAACAAGAGTCGAGTTTTTTAATTTTTTTTATATCATTTACAAGAATTTTTCGCCATTTTAAGTTTTTCAAATACTCGTTGTCACAGTCAAGATTTAAAGGATAAGTCCCTTAGTTATTAATTTTGCTCGAATTTATAGTGAAATATTCATAACGCTTGCTCTGATGGTAGGTAATCACATTTAATATATACAGTCAAGTGCCATTAACGGCGTCTCTGTTCCTATCCCCATAGGACCCTTCATATATGTGCGTCTTCTGTTCTTAGTCTTTTTCACTAAGAGATTCAATATACATATATATATATATACTTAACAACTTAACTTTAGTCAATTACTTTCTTAATTGGCATTTCCTTAACTAATTCAGTACTTAAAAAAGGAGTGATTAGATGGAATGACCTATATGAGGAACACGGCCTTTTCTACACAGCAGAAAGACACTGGTCATACATTGATACTCGCTCAATATACGCACCCTTAGACTACCCTCTTATAACAATCCACGTGATAGCTTAATTCCATGTCTTCACTCTCTGAGAGAAAATGGACATTTTACACAGTTCTTTCAGAACATGCTCTCCCATATATTAATCAATACACCAGTTTGCCATCTCAAAGCTTAAAGCAGAGGATACCACATCACTTCCGGCTTGCTGAAATGATGCATAGATATATACGTATGCAAAGTAGACTGTAGGCCTAACTTTCTCTGCTGTAAGCGTTGTACTGGAAGGATGTTATCAGTGTCGACATTTTGGCTTGAAGAAAATAGATCTTCGGTAGCCTTCAGCAAGCAAGCTGTTGTCATTCTTTTAATGATACTATTGTAGGAAGTCTCCAAACTGTACGGGTGAGGGTTTTAAATGCCACAGGGGGAGGGGAGGGGGTTATGGAATCGTCCCAGAAGACGTCTACAAGTGCAAATAAGGGTACTTAATCTTGGAACTTCATGATTGCGAGTGGGAGTATAGGTCGGCTATTATGGAATACAAGTATACGGGTTTATACGGTTACGACTAGTTAAGACCCATGTCAACTTGATGTAGCTTTAATCGTTTGTTACACAAAAGAGGACGAATTTTGAACTTCATGCACATCTCTTTCTCCTTCTTCTTTTCTGTTTACCTTTAACTCACCTTCGTGTACTTGAAAGTCGCTTTTTTAATTCTCTTGTAGTCGTGATACCACCTACAATATATATGATCCATTAACCGAAAGGCTATGGGAATTTATTTCCTCACCTCCATTCCGCTCTATTTATCTTAAGTACGTCATATACCAGATCTGCTCGCCACAAGCATAAACATACTTTACAATCTTCATGCATTGTCGATGCCACTTTCACCCCTTAAAGCTTTTTTCATTCCGATTTTTTTTTTAATGAAAATAAAGAAGTTTTCTTAACAAATCGTAACTACGGCATTGGAAATGTATTGTTATACCTCACTTGATTTTCACTTTAACTGGCGATTTAGAAAATCTATTCAGAATCAATATTTTGCGTTAATCTGAAGATATTCAAAAAAAATCTGAAATCATTAATTGGATACAGAAGATCTTTGTTTATAGAATAAAAGTTAGAAAACGTGTGCGATATATTCTCCTTCTCCTTCTCCGCGATATATTCTCCTTCTCCTTCTCCTTCTCCTTCTCCTTCTCCTTCTCCTTCTCCTTCTCCTTCTCCTTCTCCTTCTCCTTCTCCTTCTCCTTCTCCTTCTCCTTCTCCTTCTCCTTCTCCTTCTCCTTCTCCTTCTCCTTCTCCTTCTCCTTCTCCTTCTCCTTCTCCTTCTCCTTCTCCTTCTCCTTCTCCTTCTCCTTCTCCTTCTCCTTCTCCTTCTCCTTCTCCTTCTCCTTCTCCTTCTCCTTCTCCTTCTCCTTCTCCTTCTCCTTCTCCTTCGTTGCCATATACCATATCTATTTTTAATTTTTGTCAAATTCTACAAACGCCTTCATATTTAACATTTCCTTAAATTTTCTTTTCAATTATCGTAAATGCTGCATAAAACATGGCATATATTGCTTTAACGACGACAGAAAAACTCACTATATACGTTTGAGCCTACTTTTCTCGGATGTTTTTCTTTAACTTATATATCTGTCTCTTTCCATCCAACGCGAAATGCGTTGTAACCGAATACTGTTTCTGCTTCTTTTGAAAACCACGTAATAGTCGTGAACTGCGCTTCCCTGTAGCCATGGATATTGATTTCGCAACATCTCGTCAGAGAGAGTAGGTTTGTCAGGGGCTTAGGAAAATCGATCAGATCCTTGCCAACTTCTGTTCTTAATGGGACTCCAGATTGCAGACCAAACATTTCTTCGTACCTGTTTCCTCTATAGAAACAAGGGAATTCTTATTATTATTACATTTCCTAATATCTCGCTCCTTCTTTTTGATACATTTGAGTTGAAACAGCCGTATACTAATACATGGTAACTGCGTTTGCACAAAGTAATTCCATTTATTTATTGCTGAGTATACTTCTATTATGTATCATGTTAATACAAACAGTTTGCTTAATCAACATCCTAAAAGCTAGCAAAAGCCTATTCAGAAAGGGATTCAAGTTGATTATAATGTGGTAAACCAAATACATATTAGTTCATATTTTATAATATCTCGTCTTTCCTTCCTGTGGTTTTCTTCCGAGATTCATAGGTGAAGTACCTGGTTGCAGCTTACCTGTTCAGTTTAATTGTCATTGCCTTGAGTACAACTCCTTAATATCATAACCGAGGAGTCTCTCTATACATGAACTTGAAACAGTCATCTGACAATGACAAACTATGATGACGTCACATTCTAATGATAGTCAAATTCCAATGATGTAGTAGACATGAGCAAACCTTGCTCATTCATCAGACACATTATGTAATGTACATGCAGTTAAACCGACCACGTTTCTTGGAATGTGGCTTTTATTGCAGAGGTTAGGACCCCCCCCCCCCCCCCACACACACACACACACATCAAATATATTTACACTATAAATTAGCTCTATTAATATATGTCTAAACGCAAGATTTTGTTAATAACTATATATTTATGAAGTTTGACAAAATTCTCCTACTGAACATTCTTCAATGCCCCCCCCAACCACCCCACCCCATGTTCTCCTTTTGTACGCGCCACTGTATCAGAGAGATTTTGTAAATCAATGATATTAATCCCCAGATTGAATATTTACATCGCTTATATACCTATAGAAAATCTTCAAAAATCAATTATTTAGCAAGTATCGGCAGTATCTATTTTTTATACACTTTCTTGTCAATCTTTCAGGATTGCAGAATATATGTCACCGTATACGCAATGAACTTAATAAATTTGCAAAATTTTGCAGTCGATTACCCACCATCCCCTTCTTCTAACAGAGTTCCATGTTTTGTAACGATCTTAAAACAAAAGAAACCTCTTAAATTGGTAATCATCTCATTAACCATTCAGGTTGGATTTTTGCACAATCTTAAACGTCCGTCTTCTTCTTTTTGTTGTAATGTTTTGAAAGAACCAAGATGTGAGAGAGAATATTTTTCGAAACTGACCAATTACTCTTTTAAGTAAATTTCAGGATAATTTTTTTTCTCTATTCTGCCAGAGGAATTTCCTCATACTCTTTCTCCTTACTTTATGAGGAAGACAAGATTTCCAAACAAAATTCTCTCAGGGGACCGATTTTTTTTTTAAATTGTGCATTCTGTAATATGTTAATTTTAGGGGGAATATTTGTGGAATTTCTTCAAACCGTCAGCCACTTCTAACAGTACCTTCAGACATCCCCTGGATTTCTTACAATTAAATTAAGATCACCATACATAGCATGTCAATGCCAAGTTATAAAGACAAGCTTTGATTGGTCCAATGCGAAGCCCTTTAGCTGATGTGCCAAGGCAAATGTTGACATTTAGAAAGCATAAAAAAAAACTTAGGCCATTTTTTTGTTGTCTCATTCTATCTGTGGTTCGTTTGTTATTCAATAGTTTGAGAAACTTTTTGCTCTTTCCTCACACAAGCGAAGATGAGTTGACTATAGGAATAAAAGAAATGGAAGGGGGGAAAAAAGAAAGGAATTCAAGACAATGGGTGAAGAATGTTTCGGAATATAATTGTAAACTCGCAGAATGGTTAGAATTATATATGCATTACACCTGATGCCTAAGACTGCACGTGTAAAATTCTCACATGATTTGAATATCCTTCTTTCTATATAACTAAGAGATCTGTATTTTAACTCAATTGCATCCGATTAACAAGGTTTTAATCCTTTTCTACTGGAATGTTTGTGTTCTACATAAATTCATGTATCACTATGTTTTATCTGTGAAAGGTAATGTCTTAATGTCATTATTGGCCTTTGGCGAGTTTGATGGATTATAAAGTAAAGATTTTTGATCTCAGGAACCCAATCAACCTAAAAGCATGAACTAACCAAAAAAAGATTAGTTTGTGTTAATGTTTGGTATAATCACGTTAAGTGGCATAGTTGATTTATGTTAGGAATGATTTTATGTTAAAGCTGAATTTTGCGTTAAAGTTTGTCAAACTTTCTTTGTGACAATCAATTTCGACTTCTAAAGTATAGACACGTTCCATGAGGGGAGATTCTGTCATTTTGAGGATACCATTGGTACTTATTGTCACGGCCAACAAGTCTATTCCTAACATTTGAAAAAGTACATTATTGATCACAAATTGAAATATATGGTAAGGAATTTGTCCAAAAATAACTAGGTTTGGTTTTGTTTATCAGATCAATTTCATTCTATCATAACCAACTTGATGTCGCAAAAGTGAAAAATCATAATTAAAGCAGGGATTCCAATATCTTTCATTCGGAAAATATCAAGCAACGTATTTTGAAAAAAAATCCTTTCTTATTATTTTTCATAAGTAAATATAGGCGATTAAGATAAAAGTAGAAATATGCTCTTATATAATATATTTTACTCATTTTAGTATCATATATGAAAAAAGTGTTATCTACGTCGTGGACAACAATAATCTTTAAATCTTTACTTACATTACAATAACACACCGACATATTGGCTCTTTATGTCATGTTCACCGTTTTCTCCGTGAGATATCATTCCATGGAGTGCAGCAGACGACTTGACATGTTGTAGATAACAAAAGTAACCTGGAATAAATCCGTGTCCTCAAGGTTAGCCTCAGCTTGTAAATTTTGCGACACATTTGTGACATACTCCTTGCAACTGAAAGTTATCCGACAGCTGTTAACTTCCGACGATTACGCTCGCGCCCTTTAATTCAATAAGTCTTCAAGTCGGTAAGATGAAACCAAACGAGGGCGTTTGGAGTCAGCTTAGAGTTCAAAGATATCAACCCCCCCCCCCCAAAAAAAAAATTTAATAGGAAAAAGGTACTCCTTGCTAAAGAAAATTATTCCTCTCTCAGTTTCTTGCTTTAGTTATCAAATGCAATATTCCGATATGTCTTGTATTAACGAATTCGTTATTATTTTATATTAGTCAATTGATAGTTTAGAATCTGGTTGATTATCTCTTGTTTGTTATTATATTTTCAGTCGTTTGATACTTTGGACAGAAATAACCGTAAGTTCACTGACCTTACAATTAAGTGATTGATGCCACCAGGTTGGATGAACCGAACCTACTTCAGACTGGTGACATATGCCACTGAAAGTTTATTAAGTGGCACACTGAATAGATATTATAAACGCATACATAAATCTTAGAGTAGCAGACGGAACTATATATTTAAACAGGTGAATGATATTTCAACTGGAATTATGGGACTTCTAATTATAGATCAGTTGCTTACTTACATTCAAAGTGGCACACTGAATAGACATTGTAACGCATACATCAATGTTAGAGTAGCAGACGGAACTATATATTAAAACGGGTGAATTATATTTCAGTGGAACTAGTGAACCTTTAAATGTGAATCAGTTGCTTACATACATACATTCAAAGTGGCACAGTGAATAGATATTGTAACGCATACATAAATCTTAGAGTAGCAGACGGAACTATATATTTAAACGGGGTGAATTATATTTCAGTGGAACTAGTGGACCTTTAAATGTGAATCAGTTGCTTACATACATTCAAAGTGGCACAGTGAATAGATATTGCAACGCATACATCAATGTTAGAGTAGCAGACGGAACTATATATTTAAACGGGTGAATTATATTTCAGTAGAACTAGTGGACCTTTAAATGTGAATCAGTTGCTTACATACATGCAAAGTGGCACAGTGAATAGATATTGCAACGCATACATCAATGTTAGAGTAGCAGACGGAACTATATATTTAAACGGGTGAATTATATTTCAGTAGATTTAGTGGACCTTTAAATGTGAATCAGTTGCTTACATACATTCAAAGTGGCACAGTGAATAGATATTGCAACGCATACATCAATGTTAGAGTAGCAGACGGAACTATATATTTAAATTGGTGAATGATATTTCAACTGGAAATATGGGACCTCTTATTGTGGATCAGTTGCTTACTTATATTTATCTTTCTTGAGTAGTCACATATGAAATATTGCTCTATTTTAGAACAAACATCATTGCTCAATATATCTAAAACGAAATGGGACGTTTAGCTTCTTATTATTCAGATATGTACCTTTTAAAACTTTCTGCTATTTTTGTAGCATATGTAAATTACATGGAATTAATACTGATGAACTTGAGATACCTTGAAATATTGTGAAATCGAGGAATTCGATATATATAATCTCGATCGAAAGTAACTACGATTTTTTATTTTTTTTTTTGGGGGGGGGGAGGGTTCTATTTAGAAACTCCTTTATTAATGTACCACGCACACGGTGAGAATTTATTTTCTCTTGAAAATGTCATGTAAATCTCTTTCACGAACCCTGAATCATAGGTCGCCAAATATCAGTCAACTCGCTTATCTACCACACAAGAGCTTTATTGAATCAAGAAATTGATTAAAGACTTATTTAATATATCAAGGAAGGAAGTTATAAAAATACTAGATTATAATGGAAAACTTTTTAGATTTATAGAATTTCTATATAGTTTTAAGAAATTTTAACCACTTTCATACATTCGATTGAACTTTGTTTTTTCTAATGCTAGAGAAAAATCCTTCAGTTCAATATATATGAATTAATTATCTTTTTTCTTAATATGGATTCCCGTTGGCTGAGCCTCATGAGTAAATCCGATAGGGTATAAAATATCAGGTTGCGGTAAAAGAAATTTCAAATGAAGTACGGTACATCTTTGAACCTACTGGCTCATGTAAAGTACCGTGTAAGTGACTGCTGGCTATAATTGTATATTCAAGGAATTTTCGAACCCCGAGGCGACAGAAGTACTTGCGAATGCCACCCCCCCTTCTTTTTGGAGCAGGGGAGGGGTGCTTTGACCTAGTTATTGTAACATTCATGTAATATCTGAAGGATTCGAATCATAAAGAACTGGATTATGAAAGTAAAAATTACATCATAGAATCGCTCAAAGAAACACCGCATGTCCTGTTTTAATGTTATCTTTGTTGACCTTTGACATTGCCTGTACTCGCTTCCGTTAAACCCGCGACACAATGTCCTACAATTTGCCATGGGCATTGTTTATATCAATGACATGTACTTTTTCTCGATAGCATTGAGTTCAAACAGACTAATTATATTTGGCACACTTTATCACCTTATTGTCATTAGTTTTGCTCAAAATATGTATAATGCATTGTTGTTGTTGTTGCTTCTTTTAGTACTTTTTTGTTGTCTTTGTCGGTGTTGTTGTGTTTTCTTTATTGTTGTTGTCATTGCTGTTGATATTGTTACTAACAGAGGAGTGGACATGAAAAGTCGAAGGTAGAGGGTGTGGGAGGGTGGGGGGGGGGGTCTTGAAAAAGCGACTGACTGTTGTAGAGGCATGAATCTTTATGTAAGGGCCAGAAGTGAATTCAGGATTTTGTAAAGGAGGGCGTATGGCCCTGGGATGGTAGAAGCTGATTCCAACTTATATGTGATCACCTTATGTGCTTAACTTAGGGTCTAAGCATTAAGCCTGTATTAGGTCTAAGCATTAAGCCTATACTTAGGTCTAAGCATTAAGCCTATACTTGAGTCTAAGCATTAAACATATACTTAGGTCTAAGCGTAAGATTGTGCTAATAACTGCTTTTGGATCCCTTTCTGGGGAGCCTTGGGCCCGGGGGAGTGGTATTAATCGTCCCAGACTGAATATGAAAAATCCCCCGACTGAGCATGGAGTGGGTCCATGGCCTCCTGCCCACCCCCACCCCCCCCCCCTCCACAGCGCACGTCACTAGTTTTTCGTAGTGTTTTTTTATTGGTATTGCTTTTGTTTTTGTGGTTTTATTCTGTTTCTTCGTTCTTTATATGACTTTGTCTTGTTCTTTCGTGAGTAAATATTATCCTTAGAAGTTATGAGAATTCGTTTCATGAACATTCGATCGAATTCCCATGAAAGTTAGACCCTATTCTCGTGTTCTTATTTATTTACAAAATGAAATAATCTTTAATTAAAAGAATGTCGGAGTTGACAAGCAAACAATTCAAAATTATACATTTTATGAAAAGTATATGTACCTGTGTACCGTGTTATTAATATATACATCAAACGTTAACAAACGTAAATAGAGATTAACATATCTCTCAAGTGAACAGTTGAATCACAGGTTACAAAATTGTGTACGTTCTTATTAAGAAAATTTGTACTTAAAGCAGCGATTTTTTGACGTAAGTGGATTTTCTTCTTATTATTATTTTTCTTCTTCTTTTTCTTGTTTCGCGTTTATGAAATATTTCCGCGCTGTTTCTTGATACCCCCTTTGCATTCATTTATCATATGGTGAATTCCTGCAGGGAGTATACACAGCCATACGTGCATTGACTAGGCTACTCGACAGTCGTTTCCCTTGAGGGTTTCTTCATATCTCTATCGCAGGTTCCTCCCATAGGTATATATGCCTCACAACTATAGCATGTATAACAACTGTTTTATAATTCAATTGCAACACTTGTGCATCACCGATTTTGCATATATAGGAAGGCGAGAAGCGGCTTCAGTCTCGGGTGAACATTACACTGTTTCTTGTGTATTGTTAAATCAATATACCGATTGACTTTTCTTATCTTTTCTCTGTCTCCTTTAACTGTTTTGGTTCGTTATATTAAGGTACAGGAAATTGTATGTAAGTGGTTCTGATCGGTAATATTTACAAAACGTGTCCTAAGGGGTTTTAACTTTTACGGTTAGAATGCACTTTGCATGACATCGTTGAAACGTCACTACAGGATATGCCAATTTTAGAATAAAAAATTAACATTCTTTATTTTTTTTTCTTTGCGTCTTTTTCGTTTAGGTCATTGTTAAAGTATACGAGATCACTATATATATATATATATATATATATATATATATATATATATATATATATATATATATATATATATATATATACATATATATATATATATATATATATATATATATATATATATATATATATATATATATATATATATATATATATATATATATATATATATATATATATATATAATATATATATATATATATATTTACCATAAAATATGAATAAATATTTCCAAGAATTGTTTTTCAAAATCAAGCGCTTTGAAGTTAGTAATGAATAATTAATGTTATGCAAATGATTGGACGAAAAAACAGACGCAGTTTTTAATTGTGATTGCCTTTATAGTCGTGTTTCTTTTCATTCACATTTGGTAGGGTTGGTAATGCTTAACAAACGACAAAATTTAATCTTCAATTATAAAATTAACCAGTGATTAAATCAATCATATAATTCATCTTCCATTTTCATTGTTAGATCGAGACATAAATTACTTGTAATAGTTCTAGATAGGCGGAGAACATCATAACGCGAAGCATGTGGCATGTTAGTGTTAATGCTTGTTAATGAGTACTAATGAATACTATTGAGCAGTTGAAGATGTCTATGACTCTGTGGTATAACGGGTAGACCTAAGACGATGAAAGTCGTCACCCTGTTGCAAGGTGTCATAAAGATTGATCAAGTTGAGTAGAACGAAGAATGGCGTGCATGTACATGTTGTAAGAGGTACCGTACCGGTAGTAGTAAGCAGGTTGTGTCTCTATTTGATAAGGGGTAATGGGGTAGTAGGGTATAGGACATGGTGGCTCTGTCATAAGGATTTAGGATGGAGGACGGGTGGCTCAGTGGTAAATGTTACCAGACCGAGCGTCTCTGATAAGGGGTAGTAGGGTGCAGGGAGTACTGGCTCTGTGGTTAGGGTGAAAGGAAGCAGAACTTTGGTTCTCTATTAAGGGGTATCAGGTCATACAACCTGCCTCTGTGATAAGGGGTAGTAGGGTGTAGGACGTGATGGCTCTGTGGTGTGTGTTGAAGTTTGGCGGATTTCTTAGTGACTCTGCAAAGATGGAAGAAATAACTACTTATTTTTCTCATTTTCTCCGTCAGTTCTACTCACTCTGCTGTTTTCCACTACAAACGCTCATGAAAAAGAATTTGAAGGTAAGCGAGATAATTCAGATATAAGTATTGTTTTAAGTATTGTTATAAGAGACCAGTGAGATATAAGGTAAAATCTATTCATTTACGGATTTCATATGGATTATAAACTGATTATATATAATATATATATATATATATACAGGGTTATAGCTAGGAGATTGTGAGTGCTGGTTAAATAAATTTGCGAAGCGTAGCGAGCGAAGCTCTCGCATCTCACGGCCGGGGGTCCAGGGGCCCGCTTAAGGGCCCTGGTGGGGTCCAGGGAAAAAGGTGACGTTATTATCATGTTTTACGGCAAGGGAAAGATAAATTTGTTACTTTTGTTGTATTTCACAAGCATTTTACTATTTTTTTTGTACCGGCCAGTGGACTGTTTAATCACTTCCAATGCCGGCCGGCAGGCGTGAGTGGCGGTTACCACCGGCCGCCGCCGGCCGGCGTGGCTATAACCCTGTATATATATATAATATATATATAGATATATTTATATATATATATATATATATTGATATATATATATTGATATATATATAAACAGTTTACTAGTTCAAATAATATGTTTAGAATTAATTAACAATTCCTTAGGAACAAATGGTGATTGATATTATATATGGGTACCCGGCTGTTTGTTATTTACTTATCAGAATTTATAATACAATGGATTAAACTTAACATATATACATGTACTCAGTAGCTGACGTCATCAAAGATTCAACTGAAAAGAACATTGTAGACATATAGCATATTTTAATGATAAATATCTTGAAGGCAAAGGATTAACAGTGGAACATCCATGGCTGTTGTTCTTATTTTGTTGGCTATGAACACTAAAACTAAGTTAGTTAACCTTACGTCAGCATTACATTCCTTGTTTATTTATTTATTTGTTTGTTGTTGTGTACTTGTTATTGTATTTAGAATTATTTATTCATTTGTGAAAATTATCTCTCTATGACAGTTGCTGACCTTCCGATAGGAGACCAATTTTAAAAATGAATCTCGTTAATTTCATTCCCCTTGTACATGTTGTGATTCATAGTGAGCTTGAGTTAGGTTAGATAATTTGCATGTATGTTTGTTATGTAATTTGCGGTTTTGGTTTTGTTGTCTTTTGCTGTTATTTTTGTGTCTTTTGTTTGTTTTTCTGAGGAAAATCACGTCTTATGACAGAACCTTGCCTCCCTAAAGGAAACCAATAAGAATGTGATATGATTCCTATTTACTTGTGTGTATATTTGTGTTCTACACGTAGTTGTTTGTTTGTGAACATTACCGCTATGGCAGTTAACTCACCTTTCGATAGAAAACCAGTTACGAGCACTCGAACCCTTTCACAATCAGTAATTTACAATAAGCTTTGGCTTGGTCAGCTGTTTACTTGTGTGTTCTCTATACGATTGAGAAACGAACGGTATATATATATATATATAATTTCCCCGTCCAGTCAAACAAAATCAGTGAGGTCATTTGTATTCAATTTTATAAGCTCGTTAATAAATTAGCTTTCGTAAAGCCTCGATTCTCTCGCTTATATGTTGCTGTATTTTCAATTTTTCAATTACGAAGTTAATTATTGAAATACCAAACTAACCATTTACCAATCCTATATATGATAGATCATTCTTCTTTTTCATTTTTCTCTATGACAATTAATTCTTTCCAAACCTCCCATAGCATGAGCTCTGTGTTATTACCCCTCGGGACTATATTTTAAATCTGACAGTCCGATCAACTTCTCAAACTAACCAATTCGGTTGATATAAAACCAACCAAATCAACACACCTTCGGCAATTTAAATACAATTTGTACAAAACCTTAAAGTCACCTGCCTTGACGATTTGGGTACTTCTTTCTTTATTTTTCTATTTACACCTTTTGTATAATCCTCTAAAATTAAGATGATTTGTCCTTGCCCGATCGAGAGATCAATTCTTACAAGAATTTTCCATTTTCTGATTTGATTATTTGGACTTGATTGGCTCCCTTGATGCATGCGTTGATTGGATTAAGATATCTCATTTTTGCTTCACTGTACCTGGATTTCACCAAGTCGTCAAATTCTTCTCTCAGTTAGTGACCTATTCTCGATGCAGCAGAAACGTGATTTGAGGTAAACTGTATCCGAGTGTCAAATATCTTGAGAGGAGCAGGAATAAATCTGAAAGTGTATAGTATACCTTGTTGAGAGATATCAGTCACTTATTTCAAATAAGTCACAGTTCGTAACATAGTCACATTTGTATCATTGAAAGCTACAACTGTCTACTTTACTGCTTGAAATGTGAATTTAAATTTCTGGCATGTAACATAAAAATATGATGTTAACGTTCCGATGGAGTTTTTCATTACATTCATACATGTGATAAGATCATTTGAAGAACAGAATTTTTTTTATCAAAAGGCAACTTGAAGCAAAATTAGTTTTATGTCATGGATGCGTAGCTATAAAAATATGTTAAGTTTATCTTTTGATCAACTTTTATTCGTCTGCATCACAAAATTCACTTAACTAAATGTGAGGGTTTTATTGAAACGAAATTAAGAGAGAATAACGCTTAAAGAAGCGTCTCTAGTGAATTAAAAGAACGCCTTCCATTGACCTTAATTGACCGTCATATTGCCCGCTATGGATTTAAATATTTGAACTCAATAGCGCACCTAGAATAGTTGGCACCCGGGAGGACCCTTCTTTTCATCCCCTTTGAGAATATTTTGTATATGTAAGGTGGCTTAGATGCAAAATGGTGCTATCTTTGGCAAAGCAGATTACACAATGATTTACAAAAAATAAGGAAACTTGTGGGTGGGGTGGGGTGGGGTCGGGGTGTGGTGTGGTGTTGGGACTGTGGCATGGCACCCTTCTGACTGTTACCCCGGCGGATCCCACCCCCCCCCCCGCTTTATACACCACTCCTCTAGAGCTTTAATTTTCATAGCGTATAGACTGAACATTGCTATTCAATCAATGGTTGCGCGTAGCCTAAAGTTGTTTCAATTGCATAAATAACGTTTCGCGCACTTTTCATATACTTGCAGAATAGCTTCCATACGTTGCAAAAGATAAATATCTTTTTGAAATATGTAAAAGGAAATGAGAAAGTTAAAAAACATTATACAAACACAATTTAGAAGAACTGAATTAACTATCACCTGTGGATAAAAAACAAGTTCAATAGTGATTTATTTTTATTGTTTTAATTTGTATATATGGTTAAACCTGAAAATTAAAACCTGGCTAATGAAAGAACATAAAATGACTGATAGCCTTGATTAGACTAACACAATTAATCGAAGGAAGCCAAATAAAAGGGTAAAAATGCCACGAATATATCTCCCTATGAATAATTAAAAGATTTATAAACTGACATCTCAATCTGAAGTTTCAGGTAATTACATTTTTCTTCTTGGAAAGGTGTCATATAAAATGAAAATATATTGCTTCATTCTGAAAAATCAAAATGATGACATTATTAGTTGCAAAGAAAATTGAGTCTACAGAATCAACCGATTTAAAAATATAGGTCGACTCACTTTCTGCCGAATTTTTCATTTCAAGGTCATGAGCAAAATGAAAGAACAAACTTTCTTTGTATAATTTGTGGTGTAACCATTTGATTTCACTGTCATATATATGTTCGTCTAACCCCATTGATAAAAAAAAGAGATATTTACATATGGAAGAGCAATACGAATAGGAGAAAACAAAGCCTAAAAGTTGCACAAAAGAGGCCCAACTTGGCAAAATTCAAATGTGTTGGCGCGCTAAATTTAACCATGCGCCTCACTTAAATACGTTATGTGAGTGTCTAATCCAATTAAGGGTACAATCTTCCGTTGGTAGGGAATCGACGAGTCTTCTTTTACTTGGGCTCAACTCTTGTGTTCTCTTTTATCAGCAGTAAGTCGCTAAACAGAGAAATTCCCGCGGGAAATTTTCGTCTCTGCCAGATCTCGTAAAGTAGCTTTAGTCTACAAGGATGGCGATAAATCACCACATGGATTTCCCAGCTGAACATTGGATAAACGGTCGCAAGTGTTCCGCTTGTCACATACAAAGTAATTAAAAGCAAAACCGCGCCACGAAGGAAGGCACGGAGCTGAGATTTGTTCTTGAGCAACAAATACTATTGTGCGATTAGATTAGCTTCCCATAAAACAAAACGGATGTTTTCAAGTTCGTGTATATCTATCTATGTATGTATATATATAGTAGCACACTGTTGTGATGATACCTATCAAAGGTCAGAAGTGAGAGATTGATATATATAGCTTTGATCTCATATTGTTCCTGAGGAGGTACCGTGATAGTTGTCTTGTTCTTCTTGTGTGAAATATTCTTCTTGACTTTGTGAATCATAAACGTCTCTGTATATTCTCATACCTGACTCATGGCACTGTGGAAGAATGAGTGAAAGTAAGAGGCATATAGCCAGTCGTCTATCCTTGTTAAAATTACTTGTTAAAAGTGATTTTGATGACCCCTCCCCTTACCCCTCCCCTCCCACACCCCACCCCATACCACGTCTCACGAATTAGCAATAAAATTAAACCTTCCATTTGGAAGAGGTCACGATCAAATCCATTCCATGACAAGAAGCCGCTCTTTTATCGGGTCAACAAAGGATTCCATAGTGCAACTAGAATGTGAAACCCTTTCGAGATTACCATCACTTGTTTCTCAGTGTTATATTGAAGGAATGAAAGTTCGTTGGTGAATATTTTCCCTCCCCACGTCACCGCCAACGTCAACGAAAAACACAATTTACACTCTATAAAATACCGAGCGATAACTAATCGCTGAAGTGAAGGGTCCTATACACAGCCATACTTGTACATGGTTGATTTTGTTTGTGATCCTCGTAGCTGTTCGAAATTTGAAAAACATCTGGACTTCATGTGTGGTTCTTCAATTAAAAATGAATAATGGGATCTTACAGACGGAATGTAAACGTTGCTCCCGATATCATGCGACCCTATCCATGACATTGTATTCTCTTTTAGCGGACGTGAACTCATCAAAGGTTTATTGCATAACTAAACACAAGGACAGACAGACAGACAGACAGACAGACAGACAAACAGACTAATACTTGCCATTGTGTAGTAACGAGATTCTGTATACATTAATACAATGCTGAGGGAACACAATGAACAATAGAAGTATAAGACGAGCGTGTTGACATCATCAGTTCTTCATTTTAAATATGAAATCGTTTAAAAAGTGGTTCTGAAGAGTTACTGATATAAACCATTTTTATGTATTTTATAGAATTAATACAAACTTGATATGGCAGTTTTAAGGAAACCACAAGCACTGTGATGGTCATAAACGTAGGTAGTGAGTGATATAAAAGATGCATAGGACTAACAGTTTCTGACAACAACACAAATCTCATTGCAATTGTAAGGTCCTCTTTTCCCCTCTCACATGGGTTGTTTTCGTGAAGAAAGTTGTATTTTTTATATCAGCCGTTTATAACTATTTATGTTTCAATATGGTTTTAAACAATGTTAAATTACAACAATAAATGTATTGACTTCAAAGATATTTAAAAATAGGATACTAAGCAACGGTCGGTTACTCACTGTCAACCAGATTACTCTCTTTTACGTGGTGCCTCTTTGAGCAATGTCTGTGTCCTAAAGTGGCCCCTTTGTGGCAACCAATTAAGTTTATACATACATCCGAAACACTCCTATTCCATGGATAACATATGAGCAAGAGAGGTTAAACTTACCAGATTCATGCCTTTGATTAGAAATATGACAGAGAGATATGACAAAGTTGTTTGCTGTCGTAAGACTAATATGAAATAAGTTTGGAATAGGACATTTAGTAACATGTAATACAGTTGTTAAGGTACCCGGAATAGGACATTTAGTAACATGTAATACAGCTGTTAAGGTACCTGGAATAGGACATTTAGTAACATGTAATACAGCTGTTAAGGTACCCGGAATAGGACATTTAGTAACATGTAATACAGTTGTTAAGGTACCCGGAATAGGACATTTAGTAACATATCATACAGCTGTTAAGGTACCCGTTAAAGTGACCTTGAACCAAGATTTAGGGTGTTTGGCTCAACTTCAAGAACCATACTAAGAAAGATGGACAAATATGATAGAATCCAACAGCTTTAATTCAGGACAGAATGTACGTATAGTTCAGTTGAGCAGGAATCAAGGTTTAACTAAACGTATAATTAATCATGCTAAGAAACATATACACAAATATGACTGTATCAAAACAGCTTTAAGTCAGAACTTACTGTGCACCGGTAGTTCAGTAAAGCAGGAATAAGAGTTTAACTAAACGTATAATTAATCATGCTAAGAAACATATACACAAATATGACTGTATCAAAACAGCTGTAAGTCAGAACTTACTGTGCACCGGTAGTTCAGTAAAAGCAGGAATCAGGGTTGAGCTAAACTTTAATAAATCGTGCTAACTAACTTATTAAACTATGACAGTATCAGACATGAGCCATTTTTGCTATTCAAAATACAAAGAAGAATATTTCGCAAATTTAATATCAAACGTAGAGAACAATGTCATTCTTGACATTACAATATGTTAATATTTATTGGTCCAGTAAGTAAAGAAGCATGAAAGATCGATCAGGAATAATGATAAAAGGAACCTTGTTTTATGTTGTAGCTGGATGTTATATTCAAAACAGAACGGCCATGTCGTTGGACGTTTGAAGACGAATCCTGAACAGTGGTTATTCAATAAATTGCATCATTATGTTCACACATTAACATCGTGTCGAATTAAGAGTTTCAACTCGCGCGCGCATGCTTCAGTGACGTCACATATGCCGAAAAAACCTTGTTCAAATAATCTGTTGTTAAAGCATCAATGATTAGGGAAAGATGTGACAGTTTTGGTAAATACTTTATATATGTGTTAACTGTGGTTTTTTTTATTTAGCGCAAGCTTTTCCTGTAAACATTCAGAATGTGTTCATCATTGACATTGGTGAAATGTTATAGAGATGGAAAACCCCCATTAAAGTCTCATTGTAAATAACCTAATACAAATTTATTTATTAATTTTTGACAATTGTTAAAAAATGTCCATACTCCCTTGAAGAGAACGTTTGATAAACCCTATAGTTTTTAATACAAAAGTAAAACATGGAGATTTTGGAATTATGTTCTTGCTTTCCTTTTACTCAAATGATGTGTTAACTAATGCCCTATAGCACTGGATAATACAAGACGAGTTATTCTTTCTTCATTTGCAATTTTCGGCAGTATACCATGGCAGTGCTGAGAGAATGCTGCAGTAGCCATGACCCATACGCTAGTTCATTAGTCATATGAATATAAATATGGCCATATTGTTACACACTAATCACAGCGAACACGGAAATGCAGGAGAATAATTATATAACTTCTATGTCTAATATTTGTAACTTGATCTTACTCGAAAAGTATGGAAGAATAAATTAAAACTTGATAATGGAAATATGAGATTTTTAGCGATGTATGACAGTCGTTGAACTTACGCTAATGATGTATAGAGATACAATTAATAGTGAATTTATGTTTCAACAAGGAACAATTGCAAAGAATCACGAGGGGAAATATTTCTTGGTTCAATATATAGGTAGGATAATATTGCATGATATATATCATATGATAAATATCATATGATATATATATATATATATATATATATATATATATATATATATATGTATATATATATATGTATATATATATATATATATATATATATATATATATAACAAATTAAAGTACATATGCTAATTAGTCAAAGGATATGTAAATACCATATTTATCTGTCAATACGTGGGAATTAATATCTATTTGCAATGAGGATTACCGCAGGGTACATGACAAAGCTGTATGTGGACCTTTCTTGCCTCACTTGAGAGATTTTCGTTTTCATTTCTTTAACGACACATCGATCACATTTTTACGGAATACATCACCATTGTATATTGTTGTATCCAAAATAAGAGCACGTATGAAGTACACACTAGTGAGAATATTAATACAGTACAAGGCCTATGCTAGCATTTCGATAGTGTCGTCAGCTTCTCAACAGTGAGAACATGTGTCCAGAAGACACGGAACAGTCTTCGTGTGCAATACCATCGCATAATAATGCCTTAGAGGCTTCAAATACCGTTCGTATGAAATGTATAAAGACCATCCTTTTTGCGTTGATGGGACGAGAAAGAAGTATGTTTCCCCCCGGTCTTCCTCTGTAAGCCAGGTAGCGGCATATTGTATTGGCGATGAGCGCGTATCTGGAGGCCTTTCTTTATTATTATCAATAAAATGGCCGTCTGGTCTCTCGGAGTTTTTTGGTCTCATGCATCTGCACGTATACTTAAGGCAATGACTAATAAAATAAAATTAGCTATATGAAATGTTTGGTTACTGCGGGTAGTTTAAACTTAAGTAATGAAGAGTAGTTAGTAAAGGAAAGAAAAGGAAGGATTTTAGTCACATGTTTGATGGCTTTGGGGTATTAATTTTGAGGTTCTACGACAGAAGACAATTCATTTCATTAGTAAAATATTATACTTCACCATATATCAGATCGGATACCTAAAAGATAATGCGCCTAATGCTTGTTTGTTAGGCTGGTGAAACCGCCAGACGCGTCGCACACTATATTCGTGAAGAGATATCTAAAGCAAGAATTCGTTGAATTAAAGTAAACATGCTGGTATATTCGTGTAGTGTATACTAATTGCAATGTTTGCAGTGACTATAAACTCCACTGATTCGCAAAACACTCGAAGACTATTATAAATCCCATAATCACGAATAGATTTCATTAGTATAGCTGGCATTAATGTGATTTGGTTGTCACGTGGTGAAATATTTCCTTTTAAAACATATCAAAAGAGCAATTCTGCCAGAGGTGGTCAATATATTTAACTTCCTTCTGTTATTCTGTTTATAGTCTGACAGGTCTCAAACGCCAAGATTGTCAGAAATCCGAAATACTGGCTCAATAAGTCGTACTATGTGAAACACTGCAAAGCTATGGACCGTGTACATATGTTTCAATCATTTATACTGGTCCACCTTGTTCGTTTCCTTGTGGGTTTGTTTGGTTTCTTATGTTGTGTAATTGTTTTAGGTTTGTATAACAAGTACCGCAGTACGTTTAACGTTTGGGTAAAAATAGTCGGGATCGCTTGCCATGGATGTTACGATGTCACGAAAGATTAGTTTAGATTATATTAGGTATAAGTATCATTTAAGATGAAATCTTCTAACCACATGTACTGCCATTCATAAATTGACGGTTTTCGAACTGACAGACTGACAATAAGTTTTATTGTCTGTCTAGGCCGTCCCTGAGATCCCATTATAGTGTATAATGATTGTTATTTGTTTATTTATTAATATGCAATCATTAATATGTTGAAATAGTTTGTCATTTAAATTAAAATTAATCGCGGATAATATATTACGTAGCTCCATCGAGTTGTCATTATACCAGCTTATTTCTTATTGAAAGTGCAATTCAAAGTTAATTGCGTGAGACGTTAAACCTAATGCTTATAATAGCCGATATGACAACAGAGCACAACATTGTATAATGCTAAACTTATTGGAAGTTTACAAACGTTTAAACTCGTGAGAGCTCCAATCATTAGTAATAATAGGTCCCAATTAAGTCTCCCATGCAGAAAAACTCCATATCCAGCCTACCATGTATAACGGAATTTTCAATGAGACGATGAAGTTTGTTAAAAATTGAGTTTTCGTGACCATTATTTTGACTATATTTATAGCTTTACATGATGACAAAGCTCCCATTTTATCCCACTTATTTACATCTTGTATTGTCTTATACATAATAGTTGCAACAGACATAGTTCTAATTATCTCAAGTATTGAAAGGGACATTTTGATTACATGACTGATAATGTAATCAAAATAGTATCGAAGCGAGATTGTTACTGAGTGAGTATAAACTTATATAAAGTACAACGACGGAGAGGCTGTAACAAGATGAACAAAGGTCACTATATTGTTTATAATACACAAACCATTTGTTCTAATTGTTGCCTCAAAAGAAACAATAAATCAAAGATTTGCCCGGAACTCAAGAAGCGTTCATGGAATTTTTATGTTTCATCTCCGTCCTGGAACCTGTGTAGAGATTGTATATATATATGCTTCTGATAGGCTTGATCGTGAATGCGCATTACCAGTTGTTGTTATTGCCTCTAAGTGGCGTATATAGCCAGATAACGGTAAGGAACATGCGAACAGTGTTAACCATGGTTGGTTTATTAAGAATTCCAAGCATTATGATAACCAGGTTAATATGAAAGTATTTATTTCATGCGACAAGAAAAAAAAGTATCAGGAGTAATTGATGACAGATTCTTCTTGGCAGTTAATATCATTTTATATCGCTCTTAAATATTGCCATCCACGCAACGTTATGCTGCCTTCCAATGCGAGATAAGTATTTCGTCATATCTGTTTTGTATGATAAGGTGTTCAACATGTAGAGTAAACCTAAAGGCAATGGAAGTAATTTAATTAATGTTAAAAATAATTTTACCAGAGAGTAAAGGTTGTATAATCATCAAGTTGGAAACAGACAGAACATGTAAAGTGTTATATTGTAGTTCAATGCACTTTTAATCTTGGAAAGAAAACAAATCATTCTTCAATACCGTATATAACCTTGGAATTTGTGATTTTATAGGCTAAAGTCTATAGCAAACATTTACAGAGCAAAATAATGATACAGGTTACTGATTTCTTTTCCTGATGTTTGGTTAAATTAATTATGGTGGAATTCCCTTAAAGCTGGTGGTTGCGTTTATGGAGTCGTTTCTCCTATCTTAAATAATACTCTAAGAAACTATATAAGCAACCAATCTGTCAAATCGAAATGAAGACCAAAACGAAAACACGAAAATATCTTGCTTAAACATAACAAAGTTTTCTAACGGATACTCTTAGCCTAGCATTTACGTTATATAAAGCCTATAGTTGTCGTAGTAATTATGGTTGTTAACTTTTTGGACGGGGTAGAGAAGCTTTCTACCGTTTTGCCCGCTGGTCCTATCTGGCCCCATGAAAGATTTCAACGAGGTCGTCGAAAAACAAATCGACCCCAAAACTTTGCACTAGTCAGTTATGGTGACACATAAGGGTTGAAAACACACTCGGCCCTATACACTGTGAAATCGCACACTTTATTTATTGTGAGATTTTTGGTGTTTGCTCCAACAAAGTTTCCTCTCTGGCACTCTTAGAAAACTAATTAAGAAGAGCAATAACATTTGATCCATACAAAGAAGCATTTCTATTTTACATTTAGTAATGTTTTTGACGTTGTTTTCAGCTATACCAACTTCTATATGAGACCCCAGTCTGCTTGGTCTAAGATAGCTGCAGTTTAAATACCAGGTCCTTGGTCTGACCTGTAATAATTCGTGTTCAAAACTACACATAAAGTTTGATTGAAGTGAGATCGGCTGTATTAAACGAGTCGCTCAAAGAGGCCTCTCAAGAAATGATTGAATCCGGCAAGAAAATGTAAGGAATCAAGTAAGGAAAGGTATCCGACTGGCAAAATGGTTTATAAGATAATTTAAGGAAATCATGTCTTTACTTTCGACACTTATACCCATTAAACTATACTAATATGAGAATTTCAAATTTGATTAAAATCCGAAGATCTGTAGAAATTGGTGAATTTTTTCATCCACAACTCTTATTGAACCAACTTTTTAACACAAAGAATCTTTCTCATTTTAAAAAGGAAATTAGTCCCCAAATGAAAGATCTGTCATTTCAACACTATAAACGTTTGGAATAAATCAACTCCATCTTTATTTCACAAACTAAGTCTTCTGTGACATACTACCAGTGCTTGGACATCCGCAAAAGCGACAATTTATTTAAAAACATAAAACCTTGTCAATATGGGTTACTGCTCTGTGGCCTCCTTTGAGTGTTATTCATACATTTTCATTACCTGATGCTGAAATATACTGCAGGGCGAAAATGTCTCTATATTTTAAATGTCTTTTTTATTTATTTGTAGTGTTTTTGTTGCGTTTGGGAATAACGACTGAATTATACTTATACCTTATAGGAACAGTAGCTATACCGTGTTATTTTAGTCTAACGTGTTATGCACAATACATAAAGCAGTGTAAAGGATATTGCAAAATAGTTACAATTGGAAGTAATAATAAAGTCGTATTTAATGTATATCGTAAAAACAAATGGTTCCCGTATCTTTGCTGTTTAATGCAGTATAGAGTTACAGAAATATGACTTCCGATTATTTCGAGCTTGAAATAAAAGCTTTTTTCAATAAGATTACGAATTATGATTACAAACAATGTATAGTAATTACAAAGATATGTCACTAATTGCGTGGTGGGGAGGGGAGATGAGGGTTGTAGGGTGGGGGGTTAATTCAAATTAACTATTCGAGTTCTGAAGTCAAACTATATAGATGGTTTGAATATCTTATTCCTTTTGCGTTTTCTCAAATGTCACTCTTTAGTTACTTTGTGTGTTTTAATGGATGAATGATCTGATTTTTTTTTTGTTGGGAGGGGGGGGGGGGGAGTACCAAAATAAAAGTATTCATTTTACATGTGTATTGTCTGTTTTGGTACAATGATAATACACTATTTTAACAAATTGTTTCTCGTTCATCTAGATTACGCTTGAATGTACATCTTAAGAGATCATATCAGTTTGAAATGAATGCTGTTATATGTGATTATAAATCGCTTCTATGATACGTTTCAGTGTTGACATTTTCCAAATGCGATGTTAACCTAACAGATAAATAGAACTACCGAAGCTTACCTATGGAGAATACCGTATTCTTATCAATCTCAACACAACTTGAATATCAAGAAAAACTGACAAAGTCCTTGTTTGTTATAATTTCACTCGGCAGGAATATATTCATCAGATGACACCTATCCGGACCCGTCTATTATAGGTACATATCTTTAACACCTTTACTTAATATATATATGTATATATATATATATATATATATATATATATATATATATATATATATATGTATATATATATATATATGTATATATATATGTATATATATATAGATATAGATATATATAGATATATATATATAGATATATATAGATATATATATATATATACATATATGTTTGTGTGTGTGTGTGTGTAAATGTATGTATATGAAACACTGTGTATGAGAATGCCTTGTGATGGTAATGAGAAAGGGTGATGATTACTAATATTAACAATTGTATATTGTCCATGTTAAAGAGTAACACGCTGTATATGCATGATAAAGCTTTATAAAAGCTAACAATAAAATGTTATTGTTAAAGTTATGTGCATGGCGTCGAGAGCCCGTGCCTGTCCAGAGAGGTTTATATCAACGGACCCTCTATTTGGAGTCTTCACGGTCATTAAGTATACTATACGGTGGGCATACAACATTCTTTCCAGGATTTCCCATTTTTGTCACACGGCCCTGGGTTGTATTCCCCCCCCCCCCCACCCATCCTTTCTGATTGAGTCGCCCGGGTAGCAATAATACATGTGTTCATTTACAACTCATTGTAACGAGAAACTCTTTTACAGCGTTAATACAAGGTTTCCATTTAAGTTAACAATTGTCCTGTTTATGTCCTTCACTGCACCCATCGTCGCTCCCGCTTATTAACTCCACCCCCACCCCCCCCCCCCCACCCCCATTATTCCTTGCTACGCATTTTGCACACTTTAAGTATAACTGTATGTTGTATGTATGAATGTTGTAACGGATCGCTGACATAGTCAAGTGTCAAGGTTTAAATTTAAATTCATTTACGTAGTACCCAGGAAAGTATATGTTTCACACTATATACGCCGAAGCAGTGTACGAAAGCCCCGATTTTGTCTTGTTCACAGACATGCTATCATCTTGGATATACTTTAACAGCTTCGTTTCCGGTTTATCTTTATTCATTTGATCATTCATCCGATTCTTCCGTGAAATATATCCTCTGTAGAAGGTGTTAGGTAGTCAGGGAAATCTATTTCTCATTTGTGTCGTTCTTCCCTTTTCAAACTGACGTTTACTCCATGACATCGTTTTATACCGTTTGTCTGCTCTGTATACTGAAGGGATTCAAAATAAAATGAGATCTTCGTGACAGCTATCCAAGTCGTTTGGTATAATGTTACCTTAGGTGTCAGGAGGCCAAGAAGGAGACATTTAAATTCACCAAATTAAATAATTCAAAACGACAAATTTTCGAATATGTGCTGTAGAAGATGTTACTAAGTTATACAGTTAAGCTTCGCTATATTGATATCGCGAACTGTCGAGTATAAATTCCCAAGCTATCAATTTACTACTTAGTTGACCGTAAAACTGAAATTAAATAGAATTATTCAGTTTTTATGCTGATCCTTTTTTAAAAGAAAACAAAAGCATAAAACGCATCGTTAATGTTCCGATTAACTTAACATCATCAAATTTCATTTTCTCATCTGCGTTTCCTCCAGAGATTGGGGCTAGGGGTCTGTTTCGTGGAATAGTATAGTAATTGCTTGAAATGTTTCAAAGCTGAGGGGGCACACTAGCGGATTTTAATACAAATTATATAAGTTGCGTTTGGTTATAGGTACCGTACCATAATGAATTGCTTCTATTGACTTACACACTAAATCCCAAGACCGCTAGACAAGGGCGTAGGAACCGGGGGGCTGGGGGCGCCAGCCCCCCAGTGAAAAATATGGAGGGGCGGAAGTATCATTCCGCCCCCCCAAGTCAGAAAACCCCTTTTTCAAATCCAAATGAGAAAAAAATCTCATTTGGAGCACCAAATTGCATCTAAGGCCAGGTGAAAATGCAAAATTATATACAAAATGGAGTGGGTGGGTTGAAGTGTGCTATATTGCAACAAATTGCATCTGAGGCCACCTGGAAATGCAAAACAATTCCAAAGGGGAGGGGGACACCCCCTCCCCTTAGACCCCTCCCCAGGCCGGCCATCAGTCTTCAGCCCCCCCCCCCACTCAAAAGTACCTTCCTACGCCACTGCCGCTAGAGCATACATTGAAGTTTTCAACTGACATGTCCTACCCACCGTATGATAGCTGATGGCTTAGGCTATTACAGTACAATTCTTTTCTTTTTCTGGTTTGCCACCAAGACTGTTTCGAATTTGAGCTAGCAGAGGTCGATGTTTAGCACAGTGCTCCCCCAACATATCTGCCAGCTGGAATCTTCCTTTTTGACTCACGATTTTCTAAAGAGCCTTAAATCACCTTCAATCCTCCAGATGTTAAGACCATCATTAGTTTATGTCATCCTTTTCAAAATCCAATCACATAAAAGAGAATGATTATAACTGAAAAAAAATGCCAAAAATTTCACGTCAGTAAATCCATTTGGGTCTCTTTCCCCGACAATGCATGGTTAACCTTCCAGGCGGACGAACAGTTCTCTAATTGTGGTATGGTACCAATTTACGTGAGGTTGTGTTATACGTGGTCGCTATATGTGACAGTATATGTGTTTGCTTTAAACTGCTCTGACTATTGCATGTAATTGTTGTCTGTATATATGGAATATATATATCTTCCTTCACGCATTCCTATACCCAAATAGCATGGTCACACAGTGTACATTATATATCACGTGACATTACTGCATTGAGCACTTTATTTTTGCGAGCCTTTTTTTTCTGCTTCTTCTTTTAGCCTTTTTTTTTTGGGGGGGGGGGGGGGTTCAGTGACATTATATAGAAGATTATCCTTACAAAGACGTCTTCAAAAAGAAATTTGGAGTAATAACCCATCTTGCATTTAATTGCATTTTAGGTTATTACATTACCAGAAGTGTGTTGTAACTACCATATCTTCTACTACACTTTCCGGTTTATTTGGTATCGAGAAACAGAGCTATCAGTTTTACTTGAGGTAACATGTACCGATCTGTTCAAACCATCAGCTAGCTCTCCCTTTGTTTCTTTGATAACAATTTCATCCTCTTGTTCCGTGAGCAGTCATGACCGTGGGTGGGGGGGGGGTCATATGGATACAGCCCCGGGGCCAAGGGCAATATGAGCTTGAGAATAACCCTGTATCCAGGCCTGATAGGGCGAGATTACAACAATTACAGGCCCCGGTGTCAATAAGGGTCGTGGAAAGATATGGAGAATAGTATAATGTATTCTCTTTTGCATTAAATTCTTAAAGGAAGTTTTGATAAATTCTTACGAAAACAAAGGGCTCGGTGACATGATTTGCGCCAGGAAGGGGAGGGGTGGCTTGAGCTAGCCCTTGACACCACTGTCCGTGTGTGCAGTATCTTGATTGGTAGTAAAACGAACTGAAAACAAAGATGTCTTTCCAAATATTCTCAATTTCGTTTGATTAAGGTTAACTTTATTTACCGATCGTAATAATGACACTGCATGAATTCTAAATACCACGTGACAACTTATAAACAGAAAACTAGAGCATGCGTTGTGGTATAACTCTATAATACGTAAGCCCCTGCCTGCCATACAGTACGAATAGCATATTAGCACCAACACCATACTCGCGAATACTCCCTCATTATATTATTAAAAAGTTAGGTCGGAACAAAGTATAAGTTTAAAAGTTGATCAGTCAGCCGTTGGGCTGCAATTCCGGAACTATTTCCAATTAAAGGTTTTAATCCTGATACGTTTGTCAAAAGTACAGAAGTTAGTCAGGCCCAGTGTATTCGTCTCTTTTAGTTTGATGGACATATCCCGGTGGGTACGAATCCCAGGGCGATTCTCAACTTTCATTAGCTAGTCTCGCCATATTTCCATCTCTCTTCATGCAAATTCTCTCATTCTCATTCTCATTCTCTTTCTCCTCCTTCTTCTTCTTCTTCTTCTTCTTCTTCATCTTCCTCTACCTATTATCCCTTTATTCTCCTGACTGTCCTCCACCTCAGGTGAACTCTAACTTCCTATAAACCATCTCATTTCTTCAAGTGGCATTCATCGCCTAATAAAATCTTCTCCTATATGTCTAGATATTACTTTTCGGTTTCCCAAGATGCGTCGAGGGAAAATTGGTCTTATGTGACAGTAGTAGCGTTCTCCCATCAGCTCTCCTCCAGATAAAGAATAGTTATATATCAGCAGTATACAGGTGGCGAAGTTTAATATGTAATGGACTGCTATGATCAATATATGAATAACTTCAATCCTCGTAAATATAACCTTATATAAAGATGATCACAGAGGAAGAAATAGTCGATATTTCTGATTGAATTAAACTTTCAAGTTAAGTTGTTTAAATATAACCTGGAATGAAATCTTGTTTATCGAAACATCAAATTACCAAGCAGCTATTGGTTAATGCATGATAATTACATATACCAATAAACTATTAAAATTGTTTTGCCGTGCATGTACTATATATTATCATAAAATAATGTAATAGTATATTAAGATGGGAAAGGACAAATCAAGTCTGCAATATCATCATTCTTTAAGTATAACATAAACAGTTGATTCGATTTTCTTGAATTTGATTGTGTTTCTCTTACCATTTTAATTTTTTTTTTTCGTAGAAAGGTGATACAAACACGACATTAAATATCAAAAACAACTATTTTTTTAGCATATTCAACGATATAACGATGAAATGTTCAACTTAACACCTGCTTAATACTAATAGTTAATAAGATGTAATTTCACAAAACAAGGAGAAATGTTCTTAAGAAAGTTTCCTAAAAGGGTTTAAGTATACAATTCTAATTCCAAAGATTGAGACCTCACTCCTTGGAGAGTGTTCAAGATGACCGCTGTGTCCATGAATGAGAGTCGATCATATCATCAGAGCTGATGCTAACAATTTAACTCGGACAGAGTTAAAACACTCACTTGTCTTAAAGCTAAACTGAGATGAAATCTTTCTTTTGATATGATTGTGAATTCTGACTCTTCGAATTAAGAATGTATAATAAGTATAAAGTAGTATTCTGTATCTTTAACTGATATTAATGTAATTTGGATTAAAAAGTTCATTGTTTAATTTAAAACTACTTTATTGTTACACGACGAAGGCTGCATGTGAACATTGTAAAGTTGTTGCTTATAACTTTAATCTCTCGACGTAACTTAAATTGTAATAAGAATTGATATTTTGACACGAAATTTTGAAAGATTCATTAAAATTAACGACTCCTATTCCGCTATTTATAGGTGAGAAACACAAACAGGATCTATATGATCAAATAAGAAATTAGATCAACCGTGCTATAAACGGCCTTCGCACCCTGGTATTACAACAAAGAGTATCTAAGGCACGAAATTCCATTAAAAGAAACACATTTTTATATTGGTTCTATTCTGAAATAGCGAAACTTGTGCCAGAAACGCCATTTTCCATGAAAATAAATGAATTGGCCATAAAACGATTGACAGATACCGGCTAATGTTTATTTTAATTCCAAACAGAGTACAAAAAGAATGACCTACTTGGCGACCTCTGTCAGTGAATTAATTGACATAAAAGTTTAAATTTTGCAAAGAATAAACATGTACGGTTTATTGATACTGCATTTAAACATATTGCCAGTTTGAAATTAGTTTCAAACATTTATTTCATATACAATCAAGAAGAACAATGTCTTTGTGTATAAAATAAAGGCAAAATAGTCACGAACAAATAGTTCAAGATAAGTTTATAGCAAATACTAATCTAGTTTCTCCTTCGGCATGCATCAGGCTTTAAGTACCAGCACAGGTAATTTACCTTGCACTGGTGTCCATTCCAGATTTCCAATGTTCCCACAATCTTTTAGACCTTCCAAATGGCTAACGTTGGAACAAAAAAGTCACGCTAAAACATGAAAACGTGCACTATACAAATTATTTAAAACAATGGAACCGATAGCAACAATTGTTGACCCCCTTAACTCCCTTTAGACTAACCCCCCTCTCCCCCCCCCCCGAGAAAGTAATATATTTCTGGCCACGGATCTATTGCCTAAGGCTACCTACCTGAATTCGATGAATTTAAGCAATGGATAACAACCTTTTTGTTAATATAGTGATGCAATACAAAACATAATTCCTTTTTTTCCTTTGAAGTTATATCACTTACTTTTCACTTTTCAAGCATTATCTAATAAAAAAGGAGTTCATTGGCCAGGCTGTTCGAAACAATAAATTTCAAACTTTCAGTGTTAGCACAAGCATTAAAACTTAGTGTTGACTCAATACGTCTCATACAAAATCTGTTACATTAATAACTTCTTTTGAATTCTAATTTCCTTCTTTATTCATTGTTTCATATACATTCTCTCTTTAGATTATTTCATTGTTTATCTGTGTGAACTCTTGAGATCCAAGTTCTTATATATGTATATATATTGAGAGAGAGAGAGTGAATATTATAACCCAAGCAATTTATTCCAAGAAAGTATACGAGCCCACACTGACCTCTAAGTAAACATTTAGTTTCCGCTTGGAAATGTTAAGTTTGCTTTGCAAAAGCAGGACGGGTTATTCAATTGATTTTAGAAGTCCATGTAGGATGGAATTTGTTCAGTTGGGACTAAGTTAATAGAGAACAGCATATATTGTATTCTCATTCACGCTATTTTGACCATATCAAAGTGATAAGTACTCTGCGCCAATGTGTCAAGAATATATATAGGCATACGTAGCGTCAGACACTTGTTAAGTATAAATATATATATATATATATATATATATATATATTGCGATCATTTTGCGATCATCAAACAATTTTCTCTGTTCTTCTTATGAAAACCATCTTCGATAGATAGCGCGCTTAATCTTCTTTCCATTTAGACTTGTTGCCAATGAGAAACTTTCCGAGAACCTCGAGGTAGATAACGTCACATGTTTAAATGCGCACAAATATCATGGACGCGTGTCAGTCACGTGTCACTACAATAGATTTGGCTATAATTCATCCCAGCAGTTTAAACAATAAATCGTCAATAGACTACGTTATTAATTTGAAAATGAAACTCGAGACGACGAAATGTTCGTTCCAAGGGTACTCTGGGTGTAAAACATTGCACTTCATTTAATGTTCCTTGTGCGGGCCTAATCGCACTATCATGTAGTACAGCTAACCATGGAATCCCAAACGTCCTTCAAAATTTTGAAAACTGGGCCTTGAGTTTACCTCGCTGTGTTTTTTTTTTTTTTGGTCTCTGCATGATTTTGATTTATTATGAAGTTGTAAACATTAAAATAACAATGAGGCGTCGGAGCAGACAATATATGTACAGCAACGTGCATGGCGGGAATGAAAACGTAATAAATAACATTTTTTACTTATTCATTTAAGTTGGCATCAATAACATCCCATTAATAACATACATGTTGTTATTATTACTATTTGGATTACCGAGGATATCAAATCATACCACAAAGTGCTCCGTATCGTAAGTGCATGTTAGTATTTTGGGGTTCAATACAGATAAGGGCCTTTGTGAGAAATGATATTGTGTGTACGTATTTCCAAGTATAGAACAAATTTGCTGTAGCGTACGGCATAAGAGCAGGGTGTGAGTCGATCACAGTATACTCTTAGCCAGTAACGTCTGCTACCCAGCCCCCTCTCCTCACCCGAGGAGTCCTACACATTAAAATAAAGACTGACGTAGCAGAAAAATTAGGCAACGAATTACGTTAATACCAAAATATAACAGCGAAGAATCTATGTAATAATAATGATGATAATGATGATGATGATGATGATGATGATGATGATGATGATGATGATGATGATGATGATGATGATGATGATGATGATGATGATGATGATGATGATGATGATGATGATGATGGTGATGATGATGATGGTGGTGGTGGTGGTGGTTTTGGTGGTGGTGATGGTGGTGGTGGTGATGGTGATGATGATGATGATGATGATGATGATGATGATGATGGTGATGATGATGATGGTGGTGGTGGTGGTGGTTTTGGTGGTGGTGATGGTGGTGGTGGTGATGGTGATGATGATGATGATGATGATGATGATGATGATGATGATGATGATGATGATGATGATGATGATGATGATGATGATGATGATGATGATGATGATGATGATGATGATGATGATGATGATGATGATGATGATGATGATGATGATGATGATGATGATGATGATGATGATGATGATGATGATGATGATGATGATGATGATGATGATGATGATGATGATGATGCATCTATATTCCTTCTCTTCACCTCTCTGCTCAGCCTACCACCCCACCCCCATCCACATCCACCTCCGAATAGGCTGAGAGAGTTCCACCTGCAAAGGGTTTTACCTAGAATACTATAAATAATTTTAATAGCTTTACGGAGTTCAACAGTTCGTCACGATATCATCTACGTAGCTTTCGTAACGTCCACGCTTTCCACCAGGGAGTTGTTGCACAACACGCCCCTGGTTTTTCCCAGATGTCCAAACGGCAGCATACCTGTTATGACAATTTACAATAAACTATTGTACAATCAGTCGCTTTTTATCCTACGATTTATCTACGCACATTCCTATGGAGTCGTTCATCTACTGAAGATGACTATTAACTTTTACAGAAAGGTATTAACCGACCGGAAACGTAAACTTTAACCATGTGGTGACCACATGATGTTTTGTCAAGTGCATAATGCCCCTTCGCCGAACCTCATTATGGCATGTTGTTTTATCGAGGCACCGCCATCTTATCAAGAATGAAAACCTTATGGTGAATTCGTTATCGAGATAAACAAGCTCTTGAACAAACCAAAGAGGTGCGACATCTCTGCTGGTCGTAACAATAAAGAAACAGATACCGTGAAAAGGTTTTCTTTACCTGGACTTTAATGATTGGTCGTAACTGTCAATATCTGCCTTGATACCATTATCAACATGTTAATTAGCCTCATAAATGATATCTGGTGGGCTATATTAATGGGCAGATAAACAAGCAGATGATAGTACTGGTTCTATTGATAAGTCATCTAGACTGTCGAATTAGATCAAGGAATAAGACAATGTTAATGCAATCAATCCGCAGAAAGATAATGGAAACTGACTAAATAAGCAAATCAGATACCGGTTACCTAATGGAGAGAAATAAAAAAAGATAGATAAAGAGAGGTGGGGTGGTGATGAAGCATAACTGATCATGTGGATAGAATGACCGTATTAAACTTTATATGGTGTTTGTTTCATATTTGTTTCTCATCTTTCTGATAAAAGCCAAAACTTATGATAAAATACCCATTATATATGGTCTGTGTCATTGATTTTATCTTCAAATAATTCGAATTAGAGAAGTCTTCCTAATCTCTAATGTTATTTGTGTATGTAGTTCATCGACACTCCACCATGATTGAAACAAAAAGTACAGACATATTCCTTTTTCAATTTTATGGTTCAATGTTTAATGTGGAACAAACCTATGCATGGGTAAACTTTAATAAATTGGTACACTATCCTACATAGTACTCAAGTGTATACAAAAAATATATATACACCAATGAATGGACGTAGGTCGATCGCCAGATAGGCCTTTATCATCATCTGTAAATTATGATATTTGAATATTGTGGTGATGTTGTGTTAATTCAAGGGAGCCATATAAGCAGCTTCGATTCCCTTGGTACGATCTTTTTCTTTTATATTCTTTACTAGCCTCCCACAGATTATTCACGTTCAGTAGAATTGACTTCATTGCTAGTAAAAGCAATTGAATATTTTGACGTCACAATAGGTAATTACGTCAGTCGATAATGCAATGGATTTGTCATCAGCAATATTATCATTAACCTCGTTCCAATAGGACGAATATATCTTTTCAATCTCATTATATTGGATACTAACTCCTAACGTCATTCACTTTGACTGAGATAAGAAGTAAGAGAGAATATTATAAATAGGCTATATTGCAAATCAAGATTTTTAAACGCAGTTTTCTTTCAAAATTTACGAGAATTTCCCAATCGTACTAGATTTGAAGTCGATGAATTGAATAAATACAATAGTTCTTACTCTAACTAATATTAAGTAGGATGACTGTATATACTCTGCCCCCACCCACCCCAACCACACACAATATATATATATATATATATATATATATATATATATATATATATATATATATATATATATATATATATATATATATATTAGAAACAAATGGCTGTTCCTTACGGTATCTAGTGTTGCCGTCCAGATTAGTGTCAGTACATTGTCACATCCATTTACACCCCGAGTACCACTACAAGGTACCCGAGTTCATATTATACCAGTACAAAGTCACGAGTATGTAATTTATATACGATGAGTACAGTTACTAGAGCAACCAAGCGAGAGTACGAATGCAGAAAAAATGTACTCGAGTACGATAAGAGTACAGACTCGAATTCTATAAGTCTGTCGTCCACAACAGAGATATAGAACACCAACTTTAAAAAATGGCTTATATAGTGGGAACGTGTTTCAAATATCGGGGGTTGCATATATCAAAGTTAATCCTGTCAACAATATAACGTAAGAACAAATATTCCTCCACCCCTCCGCCCGCACCCCCACCCCTCTATTAACCTATCCAATCACCTGTTTCGTACGCTGATGCATGTGTTTTTTGTGCATGGCAACTATGTAACTACATAAAACCGTTTTATGTTTTGTAAAACAAACTATGTATTTATATATATATCAATATATCAATATATATATATATATATATATATATATATATATCAATATATATATATATCAATATATCAATATATATATATATATATATATATATATATATATATATATATATATATATATATATATATATATAAATACCCAAATGCATGATAGGTAATGGATTGTCTTGATATACCCATGCATGCAGCTCTGTTGGTGGTTTGGCAGAAAAGTTGGTGCATTCTCTCTAGAACAGAACAATACGTCATATTACGCGGTATAGCCAATGAAAACACAATCGCGTTCATGTATAACCTCTCTTACATAAATAGCTACCAATGAAAATCAGGGAAGTGTGGTTCATGTTCTGAGGGCATCCATGGGAGTACCTGATAGCATTTCAGTGTGTCACCTTGGAGTAAGCTTTTTCGTTTGACATTACGAACATTGTAATTGGCGAGTTAACTCAGCAATGCTTTTTAGATAACTTCGACATAAATGTTAATGTATATTCCTCTTTGTAAACTGAGACTGGAAACAATATTCGCTGCAACTTTTGTATGTAAAATTGTCATTAGAAATATTAATTGTAAAGGTACCTGTGTTTTTGAAATTCTATCGATGTTCTTTAAAAAGCAATACAAGCTTTCCAATCCACATAACAGGGATATCTTTAATATTATATTTTCCTGTCAATCTGCAATTTTCCTTATTCGGTTCAGCTACGTAATTTTACGTGGGTACTGGGTCTAAAAGTTTCTGAATCTTCATAAAAAAGAACATGCAATGAGTGAAAGAGAACAGATTCAAATCCCGTATTCATGGCTTGTACCGTTGGTGAGATATAACATATACTGGACTTCAACGTTTTAACATTTAGGAAAATAGCAGTTTCACAGTAATCCTATTTTGTTTATTTATTAATTTTTATATTATTTATATATTTAAATTTATAACAAGGTCTCGATGAGTTCAATTGTATTATTAAAACTACGAAACGCAGAGAATGTTTCATCACAAATTATTGTTTTATCTTTTCCTTACTTTCACGTATTGGTAAACCATTCACAGATCATACGACAGCTTTAAACGCTTCTCTCTTTACATAAGCCACATAAGTGGCTCTTGGTCATATTTATTTAATTTTTAGTTCTTATTTTCTTAAATATTTTGCTATTTATTTTTGGCCTTACACTTAGTAAGAACAATTTAAACTACAAATAAATAATTTGAAAAAGTTACAATGATATTTTTAATTTCTGTTGACAGACGATTTACCAGGTCATAATGAACGACGTCTTCTGACTAATCTTCTGGATAATTACCCACATAGGAGTATGGTCTTACCGTCCGATAGCTACGATGGGGAAAATCCATTACAGGTCTCCATTGGCATGACCTTAGTACAGATTTTAAATGTGGTAAGTATTTATCAATTTAGTTATGATAATGACAATTATATATGTATTTATATTAATATATAAAATATATATGTATGTATATAAATTTATAATATATATATATATATGTATATGTATATAAATATATATAATATATGTATGTAATATATATAATATATGTATGTTTATTAGTATATATAATATATATATATATATATATTTGTGTGTGTATGTAATATATATATACGGTATTTCCCAAGTACCAGACCGTTCATAATATATCAATAAATTATTGTAAGCTATATGTGATGTAGTGAATGTATAAGACCCATTCAAAGGATTGTATACGTTAAGATACATGACTGAATCTGATAGAAATTCATGGTCTCAAGCTGCTACAGTTCCAATTGACGGTAAATACCCACAATTAACAAATACTTAGTAGTGTCACCGTTATGAACAAGCTAGTCCCAGAGGCGTAACTATAGACCAAAGAAGCAGGTGCGGCCGCACTGGGCCCGGGCCTTCAGATATAAAATATTGCTTACCACAATTCCAGACAATGCTTGATTTTATATTTGGAAATATGGACTCTCATTTGGGGGCCATATCCTTTTCTACACGTGGGCCCTGTTGCTGGCCGGTCCTATGCTACCTTTGATCACAGCTAATGAGATGGCTGTACTGGTGACCACGGGGCCGGAGACAAGTCCCCTCTCTAAATATTTTTTTGTCACAGCAATGATTTTTACGCAAAAGTGCACCACTGGACATTGGTCGCCTCCCATCCTACCCCACCCTGCCCCACCTCACCCCATTTCCACTACCACACATTTGTCGAGGTCCCTGACCTAATATGACACGAGCAACCGGTCTAACACAGCCACACCCCAGCAAGATTTCAAAGTTACCGAATGGCTCTTACACAACAAGGTATTAGCTGCAAACCAACTGGGGACAAACGAAGAGGTTTCAGTCCAAGAAATGTTATAATTACGAACATTATGCAATGCTCACTTAACGTCATTGAGTGTACCGTATGTTTCATGTGAAATGATCTGTTTTACTAACTCCTTCTGCGTCTGTATGTACTATCTATTCCTGGCTAATAGTCATATGGACACCATCTACCTTACTATTAATAGTCTCTATAAGACAAGTGACTCGATGGAAGTGTCTTAAAATGATGACAATTTTCAAGAAACAATTTGTCTAATGAAATAGGCCTAGATACGTCTGCCTTTTGGCGCGAATTCTCACAGTGTATATCATTGCCTGTCGTCTGCAGTAACTATCCAAACTCATGTTCAATCATGTTACTTATACATACCAAACAAGGAAAAGTCAGAAATAGGTCAAACATGTCGTACCATGTTCCATTGCTGTAAGTGAAGCTAATTAATTCTGCTTTTAAAGGTTTTTGCCCATGTTTGAAATTTGCTCGTCGTCCAATCCCAAGACGTTTGTTGAAAGATTAAGCCCTTGTCACTGCTAGAGGGCTAGCAAGGTGTTGAATCTTAAGTAAAGAACGAATAGTTACGAAACATAACAAATTCCGTCTGACGCTGCTAGCATTCTATGGTAAAGGTGTTGAAATTTAATCAGCTACATTGGATGGTAACTACAGTCTGCTAAAAGGGCTTGCGTCATTTTAAAAGGAATAGTAATTTGACAAAGACAACATAGATTTTGTAAAAAAACAAACATTTGACTGATAATTGCAACTAAACACAGAAAATTGATGGCCAGTTTGATACATAAACATTACTCTGGTATCTCAATTATTTAGCTTATTTGGGATAATTTTAGGGTAATGCTAGCCTAGTCTATATCTTCAAACATATGGACGGATTGGTCCTAAAACGACATTCTCATCTGGAGCGGAAGTAAACGGAAAGGTTCGTTTCCACCGACTAGATTTTCCACTACTTCCAACAACCTCCTCTTCATTTTCCAAGATATACTGTTTAATGTAACAGAGGATATATACACTGAGCATATTTCACAGAGGATATATGTAACAGAGCATATATAACAAGGGATATTTTCATTCTCTAACCGCTGGCTTACGACCTTCATTTTTCAAATTTCAAAGCTAACCAAGGCCCTTTTCACTTAAAAGGTGACCTCAGACAGAATATCAGTCTTGATATGTCAGAGTCTGGATTGCTCCTTAAAGGATCACTTAATCATAACGTCGGCTCCTCGACACAGGCCTAAATGTTAATGTTTATAAGTTGTTTGACCAGTTGTTATAACTCAGTAAAAATATGTTCTATTAACTTTGATATTAACAACATAACACCACATGCAACAACATTTGCGATTTACTACATTGTAAACATGTCATTAGCGGCCATAAAACTCTCATGAGTTTTCATATTGGGTTATAGTGTTGTTACAAACGAGGAACTAACGTAGTGGCCTCTATAGACTACCCAACCCAGTCACTTTAACTGATGAACCTCAACTGTTTAAAGGATCATTTCTGAAGAAAAAAAATTAAGGAAAGTGTGATGGAACTACAACCTGGTCTGATAGCGTTGTCTTTAAGGGTCCACTATAATATATCAAAATTAATTAATGTTATGTCAAAAGTTTCCCTTTAATTATCCGTTCTCTTGATTGCATCTGATTGCATTTGTTACAAAAACTGGTGTTTTGAATTTGTTCTCATCCTGTTGATTTACTTATCTATGTCTTCCCATTCACCTCAACTCTTGACCGTGATTTTACCCAATGTGGTCAGTTTTTAATTAGTGTGTATATATGTGTGCGGGGCGGGTGGGGGGGGGGGGCTTGCGATAGGTCAGGGGACAAATACACGGGTGAAATAAACCGCGTACCATGCAGACGTGGTTGTGTATAGATATAGATATATCGTAGTTACGGTAATGATTGGAGATGATATAACTGGATGTGAATGTGCCATGTTTTAAATATTTCAATTGCATTCATTCCAAAAATGAAAAAAAAAAGTTAAAAAGTATCAGCATCGGATGCTGCAAAGACGTGCTCATGCATGTGTGATAAAAAACGATTACCGTGGGTGTTGAGAAATATCTCTGGAGAACTCACGTAATGTATACGGTAGGTTCTCATTAATTGCTTTAAAGGGATAGTACATTATTTGATATGCAACTTATGATTTAGCATTCCAGTCACATAAAGTCCATTTTTATAGCCCAAAAATATGCTAGAAAGCCAAATAATATAGTCACTAGTAATCAAATTAAAAGTCAATTGCATAGCCAGATTCTATCAATTGTTTGCATTCTAGATAAAGTTGAATAATCGAACACATTCCAACGAGTTGAGTACACCTGCAGGGCAGTTTACAAGTTCCACGAAAATACTTTTGAAAACATTAATCAATTTTACCAGGTCATTATAGTTGGTCTCATGACCGCAACAATTTATTTGCAAATAGAATTAGAGAATTGGTGAACAAATATAACGAGAGAACGTTAAATTCGTATCACCAAAACTTGGCGAAAATCAGTTCTAGTTTTCTCTTGCAAATCATGTTTAAGGATAAATACTATGAAGGACATGGTGGTAGATTGCCAATCAGAATTAACGCAATAGATATATCACTATAATATGTAATATTCTGCATCCCATATTTCCCGGGTCCTTTTATTGACCCCGTTCCCCGGAGCTGTAACCCCCCTTCCCCCTGACCCCCTCTCGTCAGACCTGTCCCTAGTCCCGTTGGTCGTTGTTACTGTCATTTCCCTAGTTTCGGCATATTCTGCGTTCCATGCACAAACGCGTCTTCAACTGTTCACATAGATTACGTAAGTCCGTTTCTCTCTTCAGATAGGTGTAAGACATTTGCCTATAATATTTTTGTTATTTTGTCTTTGATCTCAAAGAAATGCTCACATTAGAAATATGTTAAGGTATACTGTCGTTAAAACAACTCTCTCACAGTAACATTCTCCATTTAATTCGCGTTGTGTTATACACAAGAAATCCTCTAACTACCGTGGTTCCAAGTAAACCTATTAAAAAGTTTCAATATGTAAAAGGTGCCGCCCATTTAGATAACCCACACCTTCATGGTACCTTTAATTTTCCGTATCATGTATATTTTTGACAAGGAGTTCTCTAAACAATTTGATTATTAACTTCAAACTTCACTCCGTAAAAGTGACATGTTGTCTACCCAAACGATCACCTGCAGTCCTCTCTCTTAGTTGTGCATCTCAGAAGATGTTGCTCTCGTGTTGCTTTTTCGTGACTTTTCCTGAAACGTTTCTCTATACACAGAATGCTATCAAACCTTACACCGTCAATACAGCCGAGAACGCCAATTTTAACACCACTTAGTCCCAAAGTCTTGACTTCAATGTACCGATACATACTCTAATTGAGATGTGTTAAAGCTACGGATTTAAGTCGCCGTAGACAACATTTTGTCGCTGTGAACTTGCCGATTCTGATGCGTTTAATAAACTATTATTCTAGCCGACAGTTGGTTAAGCTGTTTCATCCATTCACATCTACATCGATGTAACAAGATAGTATCCCTTGTAATTGGACGTAATGTCGTTCGATCTACGTACAAATCCCTCGTGTCTGCAAATTTCCGGAGGACCTAATCTCAACTTACCCAGCAGGGACTTAACCAAGAAACATGATTTTGGGAAAGAATATTTCCTATACATCACCATCGAGGAGGACTGATACGAACAATACGCAGATATTTTTCACATGAAATTTCCATTTCGTTCGCGTGATTTAAAGATTCACGTATATATGGTTGCTTAAAATACAATATTCATTGGCATAGGTTACAAATATCCAGTTTAGTTGTCATGGTAATGTCTGCAATGGAATACATTTTATGTAGAATACTACACACTATCCGGTGCTATGATGTAAACACGACCGACAAGGGAACGATAAGATACCTGGAAAAAATATGATATCTTGCCTTGGTCGTTCCAACATTTAGTCTAAAGAGGCACAACTTACCATATACCATCATTATCGATCTATGTGATACATATAAAATATAGTATCTTGCCTTAGTCGTTCAAGCATATAGTCTAAAGAGGCACAATTTACCCTATACCATCATTATCGATGTATGTGATAGATATATAAAATATAATATCTTGCCTTAGTCGTTCAAACATATAGTCTAAAGAGGCACAACTTACCCTATACCATCATTATCGATCTATGTGATACATATAAAATATAGTATCTTGCCTTAGTCGTTCAAGCATATAGTCTAAAGAGGCACAATTTACCCTATACCATCATTATCGATGTATGTGATAGATATATAAAATATAATATCTTGCCTTAGTCGTTCAAACATATAGTCTAAAGAGGCACAACTTACCCTATACCATCATTATCGATCTATGTGATACATATAAAATATAGTATCTTGCCTTAGTCGTTCAAGCATATAGTCTAAAGAGGCACAATTTACCCTATACCATCATTATCGATGTATGTGATAGATATATAAAATATAATATCTTGCCTTAGTCGTTCAAACATATAGTCTAAAGAGGCACAACTTACCCTATACCATCATTATCGATCTATGTGATACATATAAAATGTAGTATCTTGCCTTAGTCGTTCAAGCATATAGTCTAAAGAGGCACAATTTACCCTATACCATCATTATCGATGTATGTGATAGATATATAAAATATAATAGCTTGCCTTAGTCGTTCAAACATATAGTCTAAAGAGGCACAACTTACCCTATACCATCATTATCGATCTATGTGATATATATATAAAATATAATATCTTGCCTTAGTCGTTCAAGCATATAGTCTAAAGAGGCACAATTTACCCTATACCATCATTATCGATCTATGTGATACATATAAAATATAGTATCTTGCCTTAGTCGTTCAAACATATAGTCTAAAGAGGCACAATTTACCCTATACCATCATTATCGATCTATGTTACACAGATGTTTGGGGGGTGGGGGGGGGGGTCTTCACAACGTTCGCTGTCATATAAGCCAAATAGCTGCTTAGGTGTCTGCTCCCTTTATGAAATCCGATCTAGGTCCTTAGGCTATATTGTTCGGCCATTCATGGAAAACGCCACGGAAAATTCCTCTGTGCGATAAGAGGCGGCGATTGACAATGAGGGTTTGGTGGGGCTTTTGTGGGGTTAAGATATGTTGACTTCTGTGTGCGATTGATCTCTTCACTCTCATCCAAAACGCCCACTTCAGAGAGGGTGTACCCTGGGCGGGGAACAATCTTCGAGGGCAGTGTGACAGAAAGGTGAGGAAGCTAACACGAGAGATCATGTGTGGATCATGTGTGCAGTTTGTACAACACATGCCAGTATTTGAATGTTTTGCAATAAAAATGTATTTTTTTCTAAAATTTAAATAAAAGAACACTTCATAATTTAATTTTACTGAATTTATAAAAAGAAAAAAACAGTTTTCAAAGTTAAAATGTCACTTTATAATTACAAAATTGGTGAAAAGGTATTTTTCATTGACAAGAAAGGGCACTTTTTGAAATGGGGCACTATACCCCATGTGCCCCTCCCCTCAATTTTGCAATCCGTGTCTCCCCCGTGCTTCCTTTCCTTCACCAATTCATAAAGATATGAAACTTAGGTCACTCCAGGGTATATGGATTGTCCTGTGGGTGAAATATTGGCTAAGACTTTTGTCAATACATACATTATTGTTCTTTTGTCATTTCGTTTTCTGCATGAAAATTTATTATATCTTTCCTGACACAAAATATGGAAAATAGTCAATTCTGCCTAAGAGATTTACTTTCGGAGACAGTGAAAATCAATTTTCCATTTTTCAGGAAAAACATGATCACAACATTAGTGTGATTAAATATCAGAAGTAACCCCATATGCACTTTTGAATTCAACCATGTTTGCCAGAAAGTTTTTTTTTTTTTTTTTTTTTTTTTTTTGTTATATATTTTTACTCTTTACATTAGACACAAACATATTTAAGTTGGGCTGATATAAATAGGCTAAGGAAACACGAAAATGTCGCTGGATAGTGATAATTGGAACCTTTGCTATGCAAATATACGTCTTCGTTAGATTTCACTTGCCGAGAAAAAAAAGCAAAACAATAAAACCGCAAACACGGTAAGGGACTTTGCCAGCACAATTTCGGCATACTTTCCGTTGTTATGGTAAAATAATTGCCACAAGTGCGTCATAATTGGTGTCGCGCGATCATACGTATCTAAATAACAATGTAGGACCTACAACTGAAATCTTCAAGTTTAAAAATTCTTACGGCGTATGATAATACAGAATATTTAAAGTGATACAATTCAGTTACATCTTATGGCAAATAACCAGGAATGAAGATAATTTGGAAAGACGTTGGTTTTTGTTTTCATGCTTTAATGTGTGATTATTACAACAACTAACCGGAACTTGAATTATTTAGCTACTTTTGAAGGATTCTTCAATCATTGTTTTTTTTTTTTTTTTAATGATCTTTTGCTATCACAATGCGTCCTGCCCAGGTTGCTTTATCATTCATCTTTGCTATCTTTGCTGAAAATATGATTAATAATTGAACATTTTGGCAAGTGAAAGTGACAAGAGTTGATGACGTGTAGATAAAAATATAGAGGAATGTGTATATAGCACCGAGTTGTTTTTTTTGTGTTGAATTTGCTTAAAAAGAGAAGATATATGAAAAAGGCTGTTCGTATCGCGGTGACAGGGCCCAAACAAGGAAATACCAGGTGCTTGAAAATATATAGTCTGTTACTTTGGTCCATGCATCCGACTCCCGTTTAGGGGGTCTTCTCCCCCCCCCCCCCCCCCTTCCAGATGGCCCAAAAGAATGAGGCATTTGTCTGCAATATTGTGGAAAATCTGGGCACAGTAATTATTTACAACAATGTTCGCACTGCTAAATACCTACGACATATTCATATGCTAATTCCTGTCAGCTTGTAAACCAGATAAGCTGATAAGTAAACACGGTGTATTGTATTGCTGAGTATATATGTTGGTGGCAATTCACATATAAATGAACGTTTTCTGAACTATTTCACTCGACTTTTAAGACCTCCTGTCTATTCGCTCCAATTGTTCAACAACATATTTGTAACTAATAGTACTAAAACAAAGACATGATACATACTGTGCCATATTTTCCTTACTATGTCCTTCAAACCTGCTCCTATTTTAAACATAGCCCTACTCAAAGAAAACCTGAAATTAGCTGTCTGGGTTTCATATACTAGCTTCATTCTGTTTTCTCATATTTCCCGCTTTTCCTCAAAAGGTTCGTAAACAAATCCCTTTTTATTAAGGAGGTCCTTAAGGTTATTATTGTACAGTTCTATGATCATCGCGATGAGCCCTCAGGTCGTTTTGATTCCCAGAAATAGCAACCAGTCACGTTTTTCTTTTCCAATACTTTTACTCAAAAGGTGACAACACTTCAAGTCAACGAGGTAATTCCAACTCATTTCATCTAAAACTTTCTTTCTTTAACTGTCATGATATGTATCGCCAAGTTTAAACGTTTCGCTCAATTTTTTTTTTTTTTTTCTCTTTTTTTATTTCTCTTGCAACTATAACTTAACATAATATAGCACTCTAATGGTGACTTAGTGAAAATTCCTAGAAAAAACTAAAAAGTATTTATTTTAATACATTCTGAAGTTGTAAAAAATTATACCAAGGGTACCAATATTTCCTCCAAACACTGCTTTTCATATTGCGCAACAAAATGTGTTTTTGTAATAGAAAATAGTCCCTCAGAAACAATAGTAACTTATTCTGCAGTGGAATTTCTTTCCGTACTTTGCAGTTGAAAATGAATTTCTTAACTAAAATTATACTCAAATTCAGCTCTCTGGCAATGTCCGCACCAAACAACACTGTCTTAATGTCTAGTACTATACCAATATCTATATTGTTTAACAAAGTTTGGAGATGATTCCAAAGCCTAGCTGAGAGTGGGCAATAATAGAACAAATGTTCAATTGTCTCAACATACCTATGACAAAAAGTACAAGTGTCATGAGTAATTGCTTTTATTAAATGCAAGTACTTATTGGACGGGATAATCCTCTGAAGCAGCCTATACTGAAACCACCTCAAATTAACATCACCAGAACACTTGAATGGCACTGAACAATAAAAAGACCAATCTTCCTCAGTAATATCGAGGGTACCACACCATTTCGTATAGGATTTCTGTAGTAATCCTGTAGTAACTTGTTGTAAATATCTTTCGAACGGAACATACCATTGTAAAGCATTTTGTTAAAGTAGCAATTGTTTGGAAAAGCAATATCCATATTCCCATCCAGAGCAGGTCCATTCCAAAAAGTTTTAATGGAGTTAATAATACCATAATATTCTACAAAATTCGTGGAAACAAGATACTTTTGGATGAAATTGTCAAAACTATGAAACCTGCCATCAACTGTGACAAAATCGCAAACAAAACGGATACCTTTGTCATACCAGCGCTTGTAATACACTGGACTGTTACCAATTTCAATCAGCCCATTATTCCAGAGAGGCAAAGTTAATATGGTCGCATCATCATTAATGGTAGATAGCTCATCTCGAATAAATATATATGTTATTTCGAAGAGATTTCTCCAAAAGGGATGAGCAGATCTCAAACTAGCTAATTTTATATAGAAATCCCCATTGGTAAAAAACATATCGGTGCAAATGTTATATTTACGTAAATAACAAGAGCTGAAGCTGAAATGATCACTCTTCAGAAGACGACCAAAAGTGCTTATTTTTAGTGCCTCACAGTGTTTAGAAAAATCTATCATATTCAACCCTCCATCTGCATAACTGAGCTTTAATTGTTTACGGCTTATACGGTCTGGTTTATTTTTCCATACGAAACGGAAAAATAGAGAATTTACCCTATTTCTATACTCCAAGTCAGGCAGCGGAAGTGACATGATATAATAGTTGAAACATGGTAACATGAGAGACTTAACAATTGTAATACGACCAAGCGCTGTAAGATAACGCTTTTCCCACAATTTTATCACATTTGAAACTTTATTCAATGCTTTATCGTAATTTTTTTTAACCATGCCCCCCAAATCTGTATTGAAAACAATTCCTAAAAGAGTGAAATCTTCACCTGTGTTCCAACGAATAGCATACTTCTTATCAAGTGGAATAGAAAGCCCTCTCAAACTACCCAGTCCCACTAAAAGGGACTTGTCCAAATTCAATTTAAGACCAGACAAATCTCTGAAATAGTCAAGTTGTACCATAACCCTATTGAAAGAAGTACTGTCACCATGCATGAAAAAGGTTGTATCGTCTGCGTATTGAACAGTTTTGAAAACCTGTCCCCCAATATCAATACCACGAATAGAATCATCACTGTTAACGAGGCTATTCAAAAGTTCAGCAGAAAGAATAAATAAATAAGGGGACAGAGGGTCACCCTGCCTACAACCACGCTCAATGGGAAATTTTTCTGACAGAAAACCATTTACCAACACTGATGAGTAATTATCACTATAGAAAGTATCAAACCATCTAATAATAGACGGCCCAAAGTTAAAGAGATTAAGAACTTTTCTAATGAAAGTAACTGATATACTGTCAAAGGCCTTTTCAAAATCAACCCCAATCAACCTGGTGTATTATCTAACTCCAGGGAATGGATAATATCATACACTGTGCGAATACTGTCACCAATGTACCTACCACCAAGAAAGCCACTCTGGTCAGGAGAAATAATATTGGGCAATATTTTTTTCATACGATTAGCAATACAAGAAGATGCAATTTTATAGGGAACATTCAACAGAGATATTGGTCTCCAATTATTTAAGTAATAACGTGGTTTGCCACCTTTCGGAATTAGGGTAATTACACCATGCTTTTGTGTCACAGAAAGATAGTTTTTATACCCAAAATTCAGTGACCGTAATAAGAAGGGACCAATATCGTCCCAAAAACATTTGAAAAATTCAACGGAGAAACCATCAGAACCTGGCGACTTATTATTCTTCATATTCCTCAAAACTCCTGTAATTTCCTCATATGTCAGAGGCCCTTCCAGATCACTTGATTGATCAGTAGATAATTTCACAATTTTATCTGAGAACTTCTCATGGAGATCTTCATTTCTTAAAAAAAGCATCATGACATCTATAAAGTTGGCGATAAAAATTGAGCACATCCTTTTGAATTTGATCCTGGTCGTAAATATCATGGTCATCTGCATCTTTCAAGTGACTAATAGTTCTACTGACCTTATTTCTCTTCTCTAAATTGAGAAAAAAACTTAGAAGGCTTCTCTCCATATTCCACCCAATCAACCCTAGCTCTTACCATACACCCATGAAGTCTTTTTTTCACGTAACTTCTCCAACTCACGATTCAACTGATCGATATAATTCTTTGTGTCCTCACTCTCATTATGAAAAGGCTCAAAACGATTAATTTCCTCAATAAGATATTTTTCTCTACTGTTTTGGACCTTCTTCTTATAGGAGGAATAAGAAATTGATGCTCCCCTAATATTCAACAGCAGCATTTCAAAGAAAAGCTGATCATCAATAACAAACTGAATTTCCTTTCTTGGAATTGTATTTAAATTAGAGCGAATATATGGGAAGCATACATACTGATCAATCGTTGAGTCAATCACATCATTGACTTTCTTCAAGTAACCTTCATCATCAAGCAAAGAATTATTGAACTTCCAAATGCCCCTACCCATCCTAATTACATTGAAGTTAAAAGATGTAGTAATTAAAGAATGATCAGTTCTATAACCTGCTGTGATAGATGACTTCAACACCATGTTGAGTAAACCAGAAGAAATTAGGAAAAAATCTAATCGACTTTGCTTGACTGGATTTCTTTGACGCCAAGTAAACCTTCTCTCATTAGGGTGCAAAACTCGCCACACATCAAACAATTCTAAATCACTCTGCATGTTTAATACTGCCTGTCTAGCTTTGGGATTATTAATATGAAGATAATTATAAGTATCAACTTCAGGATCAACAACGAGATTCCAGTCCCCAACAATAATAATATGAGGGGTATTAAAATCCTCAATAACCTCCTGAATGTTGTTAAAGAAAATTGGAGTATCGTTATTAGGCCCATAAAGGACCACGAGAGTGAATGTAAGTCCTGCAGTCTCAATGATTAATGCAATATAATTACCCTCATTATCAGAATGATGTCTACAAACAGTAACATTTCCTGTTGACTTTATACAAACAGCGACCCCCCTTGAATTAGTCGTCCCAGGTGAAATATAACAATCTCCATCCCATTCTGAGAGAATACTATCAACCAAGTGTCCATCCCAATGAACGTCTTGTAAACAATAAATGTCACTTTTCACCTGTGTCAAGTAGTCAAAAACATCCTGTCTTTTATTTTTACTATTATTTGCCAGAAAGTTGATCGACTTGCCTTAGACAATAGATTTCTATAAATTTACTTTGAGAGGTTCAAGCATTATGGGAAACTGGCGTAAAATATATTTACATCAAAATGTTTTCAACATATTTCACGTTTTGAAATTATACAGCGAAAGGTTCAGTCTACATGGTGGTCATGACATTTCATACTAACATGACTTAAATTGTCCTACAGTACTCCATTGTTACAAATAACACTAGGCTTAACAGACACAATATTAAATCTGTATAGGAAAACTCCGTACGGACACAATCATTAATAAACTTCTCAAATAGTTATTCAGAAGTATGTGGAAATCGGGTAAACTTAGAAACAAACACTTCAATGCAACTTTTTGTAAATTCAAAACTATTCTACAATTCTCTCATTGGTGAAACCACTTTTATCAAAGTCACTTCTGATTTCCTCGTTCTTTTCATGTATTGGTATGGCCGGGAGGGTAGGATGGGGGGGGGGGGTTGCATGTCCGAAATGCCTTCGGATTTTGATAGTATTGCTTTAGGGATAACCATTTTTATTATATCATCATCGTCATCATATTTATTTCATTATTTGCAGATTACATATATATCATAAATATCATGAAGTGAATATATAATCAAAATAAACAAATATAACTGGTTTCTATTATAACCTGCCTTTGTAAGCCTCACGTTGGCAGACATTATCGAACGGGGATTTCATTGAAGTACTTGAGAAAAATGGGACAAATTTCTGCCATCTTATGGGCAGAATATGTATGCTTGGTCGTTCATTTCCTACATAGAAACTGACAGGGAAACTGAAGGACATTAAATAGGTGTTGCGTATAATTAAGTTCCTCGGGCATCGCTCAGGGCGTATGAATAAATTGTATTCTAAGATGTTATATTTATCATGAAACTCCATGAATCAAGAACTTTAAAAAGATGTGTTTTGAAGGAGATTTTTGGGGTGATTTGGTTGAATATATTATTAGTTAGAATGAATCAGGCTAAAAAATTTAAAACACAATCTCATAAACAGACTAATTTAGTACTGGACAAATTACATTGGATAGAGAATATTACTTAATAAGTAATTATACCAAAACAATGACTGACCACAGGTAAAGGTTGTGTTATAGAATATTATTGGGGTGGGGGAGGTGGGGGAGGTGGAGGGGGGTCGCGTCTGAATGTTTATCAGTCTTTTTTCTCACACACAGACGACAATGCGTGTAATTGCAAGATGTTTTTGCGTATGTATAGCGGTGCATTAACGGAGAAGGTAACACAGCGTAAATCTTACAGGCAACAGGGCGCAATAACCAATATTTATTCTTGGGGGGATGGGGGGGGGACTAACATGTTACATCTTCATGTGAGGCGTCTAAAGGTGGCGGGTGGCACCTCTTCTTTGATTTTTTTTTTTTTTTTGTAAAATGGAGGATGCTTAGATGCAAAATGCTGCTATAATTTTTGCGAATTTGTAGACAATATTGAAGAATTTATACGACTCTTTATGTTGTCTCGCCCATACATGTGATATATATTTTATGTTAGGACTCTTTTGTAATATTCTGTCTGGCAGTGGGTGCTGATGTAGGCGGGATTGCGCCCCTGGTAGGCATTCTTACAACCAAAATGTACGCATAAGACGGTCATCAAATGTTATTTTCCTGTTGTATTGGAATGTAGCCTACCAGATGTTACTGACGTATAGGCAGGGGCGAATATAGACCTATGTGTTTAGGGGGCCCAGTGCTTTCCACGGTTACAGGCTTGTCCCATTTTCTGAAGAAAAAAAATCTGACAATTGTTTACAGAGGCCTTTACAGCAGTTTGGGGCCCATGCCCCCCCCCCCCTCACACCCCCCTCCACCCCCAACCCCACGTGGCTACGACATTGCTTATAGGTATTTTACCTTATTTCCTATATGCAGTTTTAAATGTATTTCAATACAACCCATATGCAAACGTTTGAACCTATAGTCAACGGCATAGTACGTATTAAATAGGTAAACTACCTGTTGCAGGCAGCGGACATTGCAACAGCCTATATATAGTCCTATACTACAGGCGGTCATGTAATTCATGTAAAGGGTTTTTCAATGTATTAAATTACTCTGAGATCGAACTGACGCGTGTAGAGGGTAACCTAGAAACATGTCTAACTTTCTTTAATTCTTCTATCCTGTCATCTTTCATTCTTAAAAGAGGAAGAAAGGCAGAATTTTTGGTAAAATACGATTGAAAGAAAACGAACATCTTCTCGCGCGATCGAACAATTTGACAAGAAATTATTGATCTTTAGTTGATAAAATTAGATGTCCACTTGACCGAAAATTTTGACGTGAAATCATCTAGGAATTCGTTAAATTGAAGTGAGGAAGTTGCTGTACCTTATTTACAAGACATTTGGGATTGTCGGTAATTTTTTTTTTTTTTGCTTTATGCAAATATGGAAATATCTCTGGTGGTTTACGATAAATTACGCGCAACGTCCAAATCTAACTGTGTTGTCTAGATGGTGTACTTCCCGATAAGTCAATGGCTATAAACGTGATTCTCAAGATGCTGTCGTTTAACTAATCTAAGGTGAAGCTATTTTATCTCTCGCTCTTTCAAGAGAGAATAAGGATATGCTGTCTTACATGTTGGTTTGTCCGTATCATAAATCTCCATGTTCTATTACTATTTAATTTGATTTAAATATGTATGAATATGTATAGTTAAGTCGTTCGTGTCAACCAATTACCCACAGCCTCGCTGTATTATTATTATGTAATTATTTATGTAACGATCATAAATGTCATGTCGCCTTATATTATGTCCACATGACATCATAGTTAAGTGTCGTTCTATATCACTCTATGTCGATCTTTTTCTTCCACAGGATGAGAAAAACCAAGTTATCACATTGAACGTGTGGCTGTCTTTGGTAAGTCAAGTGTCAATAATCATTGGTATAGGCTCATGATATCTGTTCATAGATTATGTCCAGGACAGAAGTCTATTTAAGAACTTGCTTTCTCGTTTGTCTCTGGAATCATTCGTTTCACATGCTTACCCTGTTCCATCTTTATGTGCACTGTTTCCTACTCTTTGACCATTATCTTACTCTCTAGCATATTAATGCTTTTGGAAGTTCAACCTGGACAGGAACAAACATGTTTAAAAGACACTCAAAGGTTGTTTTAACAAGTGACTGAATCTCACTCATAGAAACAAATGTCCAACTTGTTTTCTTCTTTGCTTTTAAAAGTAAAACAAAGGTTGCAAACCATCCATTCTGAAATTTTCAGGGAATCTCTGATAATTCTTTATGTTTATGCTGATAAACACAATTTTGAGCACACAGCTAGCTCTCTTGTTGGAAAGTCTATGTAGAGATAGAAATAAAGAGTCAGGAATTTTAATGAAACGAAGAATTTTTTTTCAAGGGTTGGTTATGCGATCTTTTGGTGTGACACGTTTATTCAAGCGAGATTATTGCCTTTTTACAGAATGTATGTCTTAAAAGCACTATATTAAACGAACGATATTACATATGTATTTCTATCACGTCTGTTATAGCTTGTTAGGGGAGGCACTTTTAATTTCTGTCCGCTCAGGTTGTACGATGTTCATGCTTGATATGAAATATGCTTACGGTGTAAGCATGCATATATTTATTATATGTGCATGATGCATGCTTGGCTTTGCGAAGTTGTTTAACCCTTAAGTACAAGACTCTACGAAGTATACTTTCTGGCAGATTTTAAATGGGTTAATGCATGTTTCAAGTTGTGTAATTTAACCAGTGACTTCACTATATAACATGTCACAGAGAGGAAGGAAGGAAGGAAGGAAGGGGAGATGGGTCTAGGGTGATCGTGTTGAATAAGGATATTGTTTTGAAAAAAATCTCCATAAATATCAATAACTTCCCACATTAGCCCATGTTCCCCACCCTCCCCAGACACCCTCATCAGTCTCGGGGTGAGAGCTTATAGCAACTAAAGCACATTTCGGTGCTGTCATAAACCTTCATTGAGAAGAAATGTGAGTTCTTTTCATAAGATAATTGTGTAATTCCAATGTTTCTCTTAATTCACACTTGAGAATCGATTGTTATCAATTTATCTATATGCTGATCGATACTAAAATCCCATAGCAATTTATGTCATGAACTTTATTATAGTCAATGTTCAGTTAAAAATAGTGAAACAATTTTGGAAGTATAAAAATTCGCTTTTAAAATTTACATATTATTACAACTATCTGCGCGACGATAGCTTAGATTCGACAAAAATGCAATTTATTTCAAAGTGGTGTTGTGACAACCAAAAAATGTACTGGGTGAAAAATAGGTGGATGTTTTAGTGTGATCGTATTTGAGCAATGTAAGTTAGGTTTTATGAAATACTGAGAAAATTCAAAAGGGTGATTTTAATCTCTGGGTTAGTGGTTCCTAAAGGGACAGAGGGGGGGGGGGGGGGGGAGATGGTTCGCACGTGATATTAAAACTTAAGTCATGATTGTCATTAAATTTCTGCGGGAGCATTTTTACATATAAGGCCAACATTAAAGGGAAACTTATATATAAAAAAATCGTAAAAATAATCACCCATTATAAAGGTATTAATTTCGACACTGGTTTTCTTCACTATAAATCCTAGTATCACTATATATCACTATATATATATAATCACTATATCACTAGTTCACTATCAATCCTAGTATATATAAAAAAAATATTACTGAACGAAACACATCTAGAAAAGACATGTGTAAGCATGTTATACGTAGGCCTACATATATTGACATACATATGACATAAATATATATATATATATATATATATATATATATATATATATATACATATAATAATAATAATAATAATGATAATATAATATTATATATAATATAATATATAATTTAAAATCGTAATGTGTTGGAGAATCCGGAACAGTGAAAAAACTTCCAGCCACTACCGGGATTCGAACCCGGGCCTCTCGCGTTATATGTGGACACCCTAACTATGTATATATATATATATATATATATATATATATATATATATATATATATATATATATATATATATATATATATATATATATATATATATAATTATCTAATTGTGAAAGGAGCACTTATATGCAATTTCAATGGTTTTCTCTGTACTCTCTCTCCCTCAATAAAAAAAAACGCTTTTGCTTTATCTATTCCAAAGTAAGCCCCAAATGGGTTACAATCTAACATTACTCTTTTCTTAGTGTGTCTGAAACGGAAACGTTGACGATACGAATGAGTGCAGCCTTGTAGGACCCTCGGGCTGCCAGGATGTGCAATTGTTCGTATTAAATTTAAAAGTTTATAATTTAATGTAGTAGTAGAGCAACTACAAGGAAGATCGAACTCCAAGGGACGCCGTTTGGTTTTATTTATATAATTGACATTAATATGTGAAGGGTGAGTGACGAAAAATGAAATGTGCTCAGAGACATATCACATCTCTTTACGAAAATGTCATTTTCTTGAGAAAAAAAAAATCTTCGATTTAAAAAAAAAAATGCCAAAAAGTCAAACTTGATAAACTCACGTGACAACCTGTAGTGGTTAGATTTGGAGCAGTTCTAAGCTTACTCCATGTGACTAAATACGTCGCTGTATAATGCTTCCTCGTTTATTACGAGTTGCCATTGTATGCGAACGATTCATATTTCTTTTCTTGTTTTTTTGTTGTCTTTGTCTTCATCTTATACAGGCTTGGTTAGATAAATCGCTAGTTTGGGAACCTGATGAGTACGGTGGACTCAGTGAAATCCACTTAAACCCAAAGAAAGTTTGGACGCCAGATATACTGCTGTATACGAGGTAAGTAGTATATATCTCAATGTATTCTCTCTGTTCTTTGGATGTATGTGTTTTGTTTTTTTAACTCATGTTAGATGTTTGCTAGATTCATATCATAGTAATGAGATAAGTAAGTGTAAATAGAAACAGAGAGAAACAGTATTCACCCTAGTCCCGCCATTTTGTTGTGGAGTTGTTTTTGTTTTTTTACAATCTCGACTCCACCATAGTGGGAAAGATAATGCATCTGCAAAGGTGATATTCTACACAATAGTGAATAGTCAACCATAAGTAATACAACCGGAAAAGGTTAAATTTAAGTACAATTTTTAAAGTTTTTACATGAAGACAACTAAAGCGTATTATACACTATCATATTGTGAAAAGTTAAAATTTCTGTTTGAATTAAAAAAATCTTTCTCCGTCGCGCTCCTTATTGTTGTCAAGTTCCCCCCCCCCCCCCCTCCCCCACCCCATCTTTAATTCCTTTGCGCAAGTTACAAGAAACCTGCAGATTTGCAATTTTACGTCTATTTCATCTAGCGCTGATGAACGATTTGACGCAACCTTTCACGTCAACACAATTGCCACATATGATGGTTCAGTCACGTGGTTGCCTCCGGGCCTGGTCCGAAGTACATGTGCCATAGATGTAACGTATTTCCCCTTCGACGTACAAAGGTGTTTCCTAAAGTATGGTGTCTGGACCTACCATGGACATTTAGTTGATCTAGTGCTCTCAGACGAAGCTACAGATACAACATCATTCTTAACTAATGGAGAATGGCTCCTTCAGAGTAAGTTTGATCATTACAATGGTCTAATATAAGAACAAATGAAGAAAAAAGAAGAAAGCGCATGTGCATTAGCAAGCGCATAGTCCAAGTCATGATCCGAACGTATGATGACTACCATGAAGGTTGAGAATAGGTATGTGGAGGATAGAAGATGGATTTCTTTCTTTTGCATGCCTACTAACAAATCTCCGTTGTCAAACATTAACAACACAATTTTGTTCGTGATTCGCACATTTCCCTTAAACCTTGTCAGTTTTATGTTTCTGATGTCAAATGGAGAAATGGCTTCTTGAGAGTAAATTAACTCAGTATATAAGTTTAATATTCAAAAAGCCAACTAAAATGGAACAGCGCATGCGCCTGTGGATGCGCACCCAAGTCATATATTTCAAAAACATAAAGAATGAGTTGAAGTTTAATAATAAAAATCAATTGGAAAATTTTGTCTCCACGAATTTGTTTTAATTGTTATGTTATTAATATAGTGACAAGAATATATATAAATAATTAATATACTGAAAAAAGGGGAAAGTAATAAAAATTTACTCGAACTTTTAATTTGTTAATACTATTTGATAAAGTTGATCTATTAGATGTGTTATTATTTGATTTACAGATCTCACCGCCAATAGAACGATCGAACATTACGCTTGTTGTCCAGAACCTTACCCAGATGTTAAATTTTACATATATCTCAGACGGCGTTCCATGTACTACACAGTCAATATATTGATCCCTTGTGTCGTTCTCTCCGTGTTATCATTGCTAAGTTTTATCCTACCGGCAGAGACGGGTGAAAAACTATCTTTCTGTAAGTGTTTCCTAATTCCATCCATTACGATATAAGGGTTTAAGAAAAAGCATTAAGAATCAACTTTTAAATGATGAGCAGGTCCCTGAGCTTTGCGCAATTCGTGTTCGAAATTGCCTTTTACCTCGTGACAACGATAGGCTCAACGAAATTAACATAATCCATGTACAAAACAGATTTGATTTTCATGTGACATGATGCAACGCTTCAGATATATAATGGTCTTTTGGCTAAGAGTTGTTATGATATCCATATAAGTGCGCGAAATCTTCCTTAGCGAATTTGTCAAGATTTAAATTATACTTGCCCATATCGTATAGGGTAACATCAGGTTTTCGTTTAACACATTAGAGGTAAGCAACTATTAAAGATGAACATACTATTCAAAATACATGCTTGTATATATATATATATATATATATATATATATATATATATATATATATATATTACTTCAATTTGTATTTAGATGTATTAGCAAATTACCTTTTACAACATTTTGGAAAATAAAACATGTACTTTTTTGAATGAATGAACACTTTAATGTTACACAATGCGTAAATGTAACAAGTTACTTTAGCTCAAAAGTTCGAAAAATAGAAGTGCAAATTATAAAATAATAATTTGTTATAACGAAATTCGTCTGCTAACATGGGCGAATTCACCCCCCCCCCCCTCCCCTCCCCGCTGCAGAAATAGTCCTTGTCATTATCATTATCACGGGAAGTGATGTTGACTTTAATTGTATATATCATTTATAGAAGCTTTGTGGAGGCAATATACAAGCCCAAATAACAAATTGCGAAAAATGTACACTTCCTGCTGTTTATTCGTACTGGAATTTATATCAAATGCTATCTTGGCAAGTTCAGTGCCTTGTAATGGGGGGTAACCCTGGCTGCTGTTTATTCGTACTGGAATTTATATCAAATGCTATCTTGGCAAGTTCAGTATCTTGTAATGGGGGGTAACCCTGGCTGCTGTTTATTCTTTCTGTAATTTTATACCAATGCTATCTTGGCAAGTTCAGTGCCTTGTAATGGGGGGCAACCCTGGCTGCTGTTTATTCTTTCTGTAATTTTATACCAATGCTATCTTGGCAAGTTCAGTGCCTTGTAATGGGGGGTAACCCTGGCTGCTATTTATTCTTTCTGTAATTTTATATCAATCGTTGCAGCTTGGAGTGCCATATAATGGAGTGGGGTGGGGGTAACTCTGGCAACACGGGATGAGAGTCTGCCCGGTATTATCCTTTGCAGGCCTGACTAACTTTTACCTAGTTCAATTGACATATTTCAAGATGTGAAAGTCGTAATCGTTTGCAGGTCACAAAAGGAACACACAAAAGAAGACAGCTATAGAAGAAGATTTTCTTTTATTTTCGAAAGAAATGAAAGAAGGTGTCCTCGATTAACGTCATTAAATGTACACGTAAATTAAAATGTCAGCAAATTCATTTTTTCCCCTTCATTTTCTACATTTTTAAATATTACGAAAATAATAAAAATGGTAATAAAAATGCACCACACAGGATATCCACATTACCAACATGTCCGCAAAGAAATTTAAAAGCAAATACAACAACAAGTCATATTTCCAAATGTTTCTTCTACTGCCTCGCATTCAATATCGGATAAAAATCAATTCTGATAGTCTGTTGCGTTCGTGTTTTACCAATGGTCTGGTTTGTAATAATAAAGTCAAACAACAGGAATATGGTAATCTTCCTTCTAAGTCGCGTATTCTCTGGAAATTGAAATTTGACAGTATTTATATAACAGTTAACCTTGTATTGTTGATTGTTTTAATCATGACTTATTGCAGTCAAACGTAATCGCTGTAATCTTTTAGATTGTTTAAATAAATAGGTAAAACGAATCAAAAGTATGTCTGATTTTGCCAACTATTCTTCTTTAACTAACGTTCCTTATTTTTAATTAGAGTACGGTATATGGTGTAATATTCAATATAGAATAAGAAGTTCTTAATTCCAAATTAAAGTGATCTAAAATATTGACTATATAGTAAAACTATTGGAAAATTTCTCTGCAAAACAGTAATCGAGCATTGTTATTGTTCAGTTAAAAATAAATAAACAATTCTCATAGGGAGAGCCCTTGCTTATGGGTTTCAATGTTAGGAAGCATATAAGCTAGGTTCTTTAGCCTAACACATTGATCTAACAACCATTCCCATTCTACTGCAGGCATAACACTCCTCCTAGGATTGAATATATTCATGGGTCTTCTAGGTGGCAAACTTCCGACTACATCAACCTCTATTCCTTTGCTCGGTAAGGTCATGAATATTCAAATCCTTCCTTTTCCTCTCCATCGCAGGCGTAACCATTTTGCTATCAGTGATAGTCTTCATGCTTGTCCTGGCCGAAATACTGCCCTCTACATCTTTGTCCATTCCTCTCCTTGGTAAGCATGCATGCATGATAATCTTTACTGAGTAGGCTATAGCAGATGATACTAACAGCCTAACACAGTGACTATAATAAACTTATACATGTAGGCCGCCGGTAGTTTAACTCGTAAGGTTACTTTTGTAATATCGCTTAGGTTTCTTAGTATTGCAGTCGATATTTGTAACTTCCGCATATTCCGAGCAACTACTGGAACGTAATTTGTTCAACGTATTTGGATCGGATGAAAATGTTAATTACCTGAATTTTTCGTCTGGGGCTAAATGTTATCAAAAGAAATATCGTATTCTGATTAACGTTCTGGCAGGCATGGATATTGGTTTACCTTTCTAGCATATGCACCAAACAAATGACTGAAGACATGAGTTTCTATACCTTAATATTCTGAGATATTTACAGTTTACTTTAATTTCCGATATCATTGTTTTGCATTAGTTATATAATAATCTCAGTGAAACGGTACAAAATGAAATAAAGAAACTGTTTAGGAAACTAATGTTATTTCATATAAAATTATTTCAAGAAAAACATCTTAGTATTAGAACTATTATGTATTTGCTTTAGTCTAAGTACACTGCAGTATTTAATATTTGTAGTTGAGTAGTAGAAAATCACTCGCACTTCTCACCTATTGAGTTTCTTTTTTATAGTTTTTGCACATTTTTGAGTAGTTCTTATTTCTTACTTCTTTTTTCTTTTTTTTGCTTGCATATCACCCTTGTCGTAGTTCTTAGAGACTAATATTCTACTAACAATTTTTGTAATAAACTAAAAACATACGATCATTCATTTTTATGTTTCATCATTATGTTATAAGAAGTTAATTGATAAACGTGAAGTTTGTACTGATATAATAAGAAATACGAAGAGTATGCGACCTAAATATCCATTTCACATTGCATTGCCAAAGTGGTATTACTTCAAAAATTAACAGAACTTCTCAACATCAGAGCTGTGGCCATGGGATTTGGAACGTTGATTTGTTTAGTGTGATATCCAAGATAGTGGATAGCACTTTACTATAATAGCCAAAATCAATGTATTAAACTGTATTTACGAGAGAGAGAGTTGGAGGGGGGGGGGGGGGGGGGTATATTTAAAGCAAATTAAGCACCTTGTGATAAACGAGGTGTGGCTATTTCTTATTCTTTTTATTTTTCAAAAATAAGGTTGGTGTTTTTAATGACAAAGAAATGAAAAATTAATGGAATATAATCGGAACGTCATATCCGGTAGGAGTTTCACATTGTAATCTAGTTTTCAACGATTAGCAATGTTTTTGGCATGGTTTTGTGGAGAGAAAAAATAGAACATACGAAAAACGAACACTTACCGATCGCAACCAGCGTAGTATACGTGCAGATATAATAAACGATTATAGGATAAATGAATATTCATATCGGGTATTCAAATTGCTTAAAACCAATGTTATTGGTAGCTAGTACTATCTGTAGGTCTATCGTTTACATGATATATTTTCACTGCGATTGTGACGTAGCGGTGTTCTAAAAACAAACACCAACGTAGCGTAGTAGTTAGTTATAAAAAAAACTGTATGATATAGAAGATATGGTTAGATATAGATACCTTCAATCACTATGGACTGTCAGAATTAAATTCATAATAGGTATTCACAATTAGCTATAGTACGTATGAAACTGCTTTTTAATTATACTCTTTTCTTTATTTTAACCTAAAAATGTAATCGAATGTCAAATATAGCAAATCTGTTACCCCGTTCCCTTCTGTATATACTTCGCTTCATTTCCTATACTACCACTCCTCCGTCTCAATTAAAAACTGTCTCATCCCTCCCCACCCCCACCCCCACCCCCTTCCCAACCCCGGTCGAAATATAAAGACAATCAAATATGCCAGGAATCATATGCGATATAGCGACACTACATTTTCGTCTTGCTTCTGGATTGATTTTTAACTCGGTCTATCTGATATTTGTATGTTTCTCCTTTCCTCACAGGTAAGTATTTTACGTGCGTCCTAATCCTGGTTTCTGTGTCGGTGATTATGACCATTACGACGATTAACCTGAATAGTCGCAATCCCAATACACACAAGATGCACAGATGGGTACGTATATACATATAGAATAAAACTATATGTCATACCAAATATGCTTTAGTGATTATCTGCTTTCATACACCAAGGTATATGCTATACCATGCATCATAACCATCGATGCTAAATGGGTTGTCTATTTTAGTGTTTTATGGGGTGAGATATTACAGACTTCTTTTTTTTTCTCGAAATGTATTGTTTTGCCCCTCACCAACCTACAGAAGAAAGTGACAACACACGTTATCACAACGTGCTACTAAACCCCTCCCCCCTTCCCCCACACTCCCCCACCTACACAGCCATCGAATCTGATATTAAAGTAATTACACGTTCGTAACCAATACTCACTTATTGCAATTTTGCATTTATTGATGATTTCACTATTGATGTGTAGTTATTTGATGCCACATTTTGAAATATCCACAGGTAAGGAAGGTTCTGCTAGAGTGGTTACCTATCATTCTCTGGATGAAACAGCCCGGTAGAACATACAAACCTTTATGTGGGACCGCCGAAAGGGACAAAATTGCCGGACAAACTCAACGAGGTATCGAACTGCTTGAGAACGCCCCGACTTACAAAGACAGAAGAGGAAATGGATCAGCAACTCAAAGCAACTATTTCAACGATGTTAATCTCATAGGTATAAAATATGCTAACTATGCGACCGACGAACATGAACCGATGATAGCCGATACACGAACAGGGCCGAAGGAGAGACGAAATCGTGAACTGTGTTTGATCTTAGAGGAACTAAGAGCATTGAATGGACGCCATGAAAGACAAGACAGGGATGAACAAGTAATTTATGATTGGAAATTTGCATCGATGGTGGTAGATCGAATGTCTTTACTGATCATTTCTCTTATTACAGTAATAGTGACTTTTAAGATATTATGGTCTGCTCCCACTTTTGTCGACGATGAACCGATTGGATGAGGTCCGCTTGAATGTAGCTTACAGAAACAGCTGGACTGTTTTGCAGAAATTTACACTTAACACGGTTAGACCTTTAGACTACGTGCGTGGGTGTTGATTATCATCATCTTCATACCGCAAACATGATGTATTGACATTAAAACAATTGATCTAAAGAAAGAATCTATTTCTGAGCCTTTACACGTCGGATAATAATGTTAGTAACGAATTGAGCATATTTTGGATAAGGGATATATTTACATGCATGGGGCATGCTTATAGCAAGTCTGTTGCTAAGGAAATGTTGCAGTGGTTCATAACCAAGTTGCCGTTATGCGAAATCCGACAGCGCGGCCAAAATAATGATTTTCTACTGGTTTCTACATTTAGACATAGGTAAAGGGGTGAGCTAAATCTATCTGACAATTGATGAAGAAAAGGATGAAATTTAATTACTATTTTGGAGATTATGTCTAGAGATATATTGAGGTTTCGATAATCACATCATTGTATAACTGCAAAAGGTATGAGTTGACTACACTTCTTTATTAAGTATAGATTAACCGTAATAGGTTTGTATTACTTACATATATATTTTTTTTTTGAAAAGTGCTTCTATATTTACTCTTATTCTGAACTGCGTACTGATATTTAGCTTTTCCTCATGCCCCCCTCTCCTCTCCCTATGCCCGCACCCAACCCATCCCCGCTCACCTTTCATCAAAGTTCCTTTTCGTGATAAAAATTATACAATGAATATCAAAAGTGTCAAGGTTCACATAGTCGTCGCGGATGACGTAAACTACAGCCTTGCGATCTTTATAATAGTTATCTCAACCCATAACACTGACTTTATAGCACGTGGTACGAACACGCTCTTCGACTAGACGTCGATTTGTCCAAATGCACAAAGATAAGTCATTTTCGATAACATACGAACGAGTTCTTACTTCTTATACCGTTTCACATCGATTTTGCGCGTTTGCAAAATTGAAATTGAGAATATGTTACCTCAGCCTTTGAATTTTAGAAACAATATAGTTATAGGTAAATGTAACACCTGAAGCCAATTTTTTCTTTTGCATAATAGTTTGAATTATTTTAATTTATTTATACGGATATTGAGCTTGTCACAAGTCGCTAATAATAAGCCAGATAATAAATCAATCTTGATCAGACGGTTTGCTTTATTATGAGATTTTACTCAAGATGCCTTTGTCTTTTTGTCGTTGTTTTCATGAAAGCTGCTTTCTTCCTTTGTGAACGTAAACCAAGTATTATTACAAGTATACGTATTTTTAATTTACCATAACAGCATGACGTGGTGTTTCATTTATATTTGGGTCTTGAATATATTTTTCCTTGTTTTTTTTTTTTGTTTTTTTGGCGCCTTTTTCTTCACATTAACCTATACGTTGTCAGAATATTGGTAATGTTTATATGGAGAACAGAACAAATAACTCCTTGTAAATAGTTTGCGATTTTTTCCAGGGGCGGTTGCAGGATTTTAAGAAAGGAAGGCGTGTGGGCCTGGAGTCGTTGAAGCCGACTCTCATGTATACGGGGTGTGGTGGTCCTCGCCCAGAAAACATTTTAGACATAAAATGGTACATTCTGAGGCATATTTGAGGCTGTAAATTATGGATCTAAAATTAATTCTGACCGTAAGGTTGTGCTAAAAGAAGGGGGTGTTCCCAAATCTCGCCCCCCTCGATCCGCACCAGTTTCTTTCTTTCCTTATTTTTCCTTGTGGACTTTTGTGTGATAAATTGGCAGGGTATTGATAAATTGAATTCCAGTTTACTTCCAATTTTATGTAAATATAAATTTCGTACTTTTCTGTGAGTAACTTCCATTTCTTAACTATTTAAGAATTACATCCAATGTAAATTTTGCCGGAAAAGTTTCAGGTCATGTAATTAATTGCTATAGCCAAAAGAAACAAACAGATGCTTCGAAGTTTGCTATTACTTTGAACGAATATAGATTTCTCAAATCCCAACTCTTTTCTTTGGAAAAGGCAGAAGTCTGTATTACGTAATTTAATTGAAAGAAAAGGTCAAGCGAACCAAAATAATCATATTTCTTGAATACTTGCCAACTGACCCATCTTCCCCTCCCATTTTCTCCATTTTTATATAACTAATTATTGCCATTTTTGATTAAATACGTATTGTGATTTGATGAAATGAATGAAAGATTAAACGTTTATTTTATTCGTTATTGGACTAACTTTATATTACATCAATAGAAGTGACACTCCTTAAAATTGTTGAAAGTTTGTTCAACATGTCATGTCATAAATTTAATATGCTTAAGCTAAGAATTCAATTTACCTTTTACGAATAATAATTTTTTTAAATATTATTCCCACTGGCTAATGTCATTTCTAACCCCTCCCACCAAATTTCTATCTCCCCCCTTTTTTCTGTCCCTCCCCTTCTCTCTCCACCCGCCTCTCTCTCCACCTTTATCTCTGCCCCCCCCCCCCTCTCTCTCTCTCTCTCTGTCATGGCATATCAGATTCACAATAGGATGTTACCTACACCATGAACAGACCAATTACAGTTTCTGTCTGTACCTTACGGTATTGCTACATGTATGGTCGTAGTTTTGTTGTTTATTCAATCACTTGCACAAAGACTTGTTTTTCCTTTAATACAATTTATTCATTTTTCATAACCACTAAGCTGTTAATGAAGTAACCTTTGCAACACATCAATCAGTACTCTGCCACACATCTTTTTAAACTCTCGCCTGCTGTACATGTGCACACTGTAGGCATAATCATCTATCAAGTTCACTCGAAGAGTCCGTATAGCTAGCTCTAAAACCAAGAGAACAAACCTGTTACCTGCCGCCATATATAATATATATACATATATATATATATATATATATATATATAGAGTAGGTTGGCGTCTATCTTGGCGCAGAGTGCTCTATGTCCATTGGACAGAGCGTAATATATGTTGATAGTTGTCTGAAGATCGCTATAACGCGTGAAACTCCGAGTAACAACTACTAGTGTTCCACTAGTCTCATCTAGTATCAACATATATATATATATATATATATATATATATATATATATATATATATATATATATATATATATATATATAGAGTAGGTTGGCGTCTATCTTGGCGCAGAGTGCTCTATGTCCATTGGACAGAGCGGAATATATGTTGATACTAGATGAGACTAGTGGAACACTAGTAGTTGTAACTCGGAGTTTCACGCTTTGTAGCGATCTTCAGACAACTCTAGAGTTGTCTGAAGATCGCTACAAAGCGTGAAACTCCGAGTTACAACTACTAGTGTTCCACTAGTCTCATCTAGTATCAACACATATATATATATATATATATATGTATATATATATATGTATATATATATATATATATATATATATATATATATATATATAATAATAATAATAATAATACAAGAGAACAAACCTGTCTCGTTGCTATCATTTCAGCGAATGCATCTACCTACATCACTGCACTCATTTAAATGTAGCATTGTGCCATTGTACATGTACAGCTATAGTCTTTAATCATTCACAGACTTGTTACTATGTTATAACTTCATCTCAACATGTAGGTCGTTGATTAGACCTTGCTCTATGACGACAACCAACTCTTGACATTAAGTGTAATAAACAGAGAGGTAATGGGGCGGGAACACACTGTTGAGTACACAGATTATCAATCTAAGCCTACACAATCTAACATGATGCTGGCTAAATACCACCTCATACTCCACCTCTTTCTCTCGACCTTTCCATACACCCCCCCCCCTCCCACGAGTGATGGTATTGTACACCTCTTCCCTGCCCCACCCCAACCGAGCCCTTCAGATATTTATCGGAAGGGCACGATGACAAATATACTATATAAACCTGTGCAGGTAGGGATGGAGGGGGGGTGAAAGTCGGATATTGACCACAATGTAATATTCAGGAAAAGTGGAATAACTTTTTCAAACATATGTTATGCCTGTCGTCTGTGTGTGAAACGGTTCTGTTCGAATAAAAAAAAATCTTATATTATATGAATTGCTGAACTTTGCCTACGTCTATATGGTTTGCATGTTAAATCCTGGTCACATATCAGATAGCTAGGGGAGATTTATCAAGCATTTTCGTAAAAACTAAATTTACTCTTCCTCATTCGTGTTCTGTTTTTTTTCTTATTTTAAACAACGATTGTTTAATATATCAGCATTCTTTTCTGTTCTTTCTTTCTTTCTTTTTTCATTATTAAGTTTTGCTAATTTTGTTTCTACTTAACTTATCAACTGATGCATTAATGATCTTTTACAGTAAATACACTATCAAATATCCTCTGCCGTATTTTTAATTGTGTATATTAATTCTTTCGTGCATGGGTTCATATGTTATCCAACAACATTCGTTCTATGCTCAGCGCTTCATACTTTCAAGCTGTGTCTGCCATCGCCGGCTAGCGACTTTGTCTATCTGTTATCAAACAGTTACCCTTCCTAGATTTTCTAGGCTTCTCATACTTATCAGGAATGTTCATGTATTCCCCCAAAAATTTCATATTTTCTCGTCTCCGATCAGTCACTTAAAGTAAACAAATTTTGTTTGATTTATGGGTGGAACATGTCCCTAATGTACAAAGCATACGTCATTTGAATTGATAAAGAAATTTTAGGAGAGTTTTGTTGCAAACTGTGGGGTCTTTCCGTCTTTCTATACGACTAATAAATAAATCGCATATTTACCATTAATCTAATTGCGTTTCGAAAAGTTGTGCAACATTTTGAGCTAACTTGATGCCGTTTTGTTTTTGTCTTTGAGGATGTTATTCAAATATGAGGCACTCCACTATTTTATCGTTTCCCAAGATTCTCTGTAAGACTCAATGTAAAAAAAAAATCCACCGACTGAACGACCCCCAACTAACGATGGGGGTGCGGGGAATCCATCACCCATTGTGGTACCTCTCGGCAACGAATAATTAACTAGAGACTAACCCTAGGTTGAACATTTAATTACTGAAAAGTATGATGCAAACATCGAAGATGTATGCTATGCTATAAGTGTAATCTCACAAAACTCACGTTGTGACCAATTCCACTTCGATATCATTATATTGCGATATGTACACGGCATAAACAATTATAGTGCAAAAGCATCGACCAACTTCAATATATGTCTTATACTTCTATATAGGTCTATATGCGATGGTTTCTAGCTACCCCATTTCTTGAGTGGTACTTTAACCTTAAATATCAAGGCCCGACACAAGGGGAGGCTCCCAATAATTGTCAACGAGGCAATTTTACAAAAATAGGCTCACGCGGGCGTTGTTAGCAATTCAACAAGACTGCACGTCGGTCTGACACCCCCCCCCCACCCCAACCCCCCCACCCCACCCTTCCCACAATCTCAAACCTATTTTAGAGGCCCTTTAGCCTGTATAGGGGGGGGGGTAACCAACATAATTCCATGAAAGTTCCACACGGAAAGTAATGCAAAATACAACTAATAACAATGACTGGGAACTGCTCGCAAGAATTGGGAATCAAATCTTAATTTAATTTAATCTTACAGTTCAATGTGTTCATTTTGGCGGCACTTTGATTCGCAATTTACACTCGCATGGTTATACTATACACTTCAGGCATACGTTACGGCGTGCACAAGAGTCCCGTTTCACATTAAAATTACCCCAAAAAAAGTCATAATTGACTACAAGAGTGTTGAATTTCTGTAAAAATTGTCTGGAAAAGCAAGGAGACTGTCATAAATACATCGTTTAAACTGGTGAGTCTGCGCAAACAGGCATTGCTAAACCAGAGGGAGTTAATGTTCTTTGTAATTCGATGTAGGCTTAGTCAAGTAGAATAATTTCCAAGCGAGTGATTTCTCTGGTTTATGCAGCTTTTAGGGGTCCAGCCAAAGATGTTATGATAGAAATGAATTTCAGTCGTTTGGGATTATGCTATCTCACATATGGTATAGTTATCGTATCGATTGAAAGACACAGAACCTTCAACAAAGTCTTATCGATATTATCAACCGAGTAGTTATGAATTTTTGAGTGCGGTAGGGATAGGTAGGGGTAAATAAAGGCGATGGGTCAACACATTCATGATGTGGGTCGTACACTAACGTAATTATTTGAGGAAAAGAATCGGCTGGGTGACTCAAGTCGATGATTCGCCCAGATTTGTTACTGTGAATAAACCACTGTGATTATATACCCACTGGATACCAACTCACTGTAACTCCTGGAAGCTGTATAAACATTAAGGTTACATTAATGTTCTGATGACGATACCTGACCGCAGAATCAACTCCAGATCAAGAGAAACATTTCTGGCTTTTTAATAGGCTTACTAAGGCACCACAGAGTGCTGGATTATCCAATAGGTAGATGTTGCAATTGCCTCCCTCCCCCCCCCCCCCCTCGACATCCTCACCCCTTCTAAATTCCTCCAATACCCCACTGACCCCTCCCTCCAAGTTCAAGAGTTCTTTTGGTAACTTCTTCAATTACAATTAAGTGAGTAGGTCAGTAGGTCTAGTATGCTTGCCATATATTTCCACATCCTGAGCTTTATCCATTCGCCCTTCCTACTAGTGCAGACTGCATAAATATAACTTCAGCAGTATGAGTGATAAAAGTGCAGAAAATTTGAAAAAAAATGAAACTTTCATCTTGATTCTTTCTCTACACCTCAATGGAACGTGATTTATCTGGTAGGCCAATTTAAGATAGTCCAAGGGCGTAGGAACCGGGGGGGCTGGGGGGCACCAGCCCCCCAGTGAAAAATGTGGAGGGGCGGAAGTATCATTCCGTCCCCCGCTTCGCAAGTCAGAAAACCCTTTTTCATTTCCAAATGAGAAAAAAAATCTCATTTGGAGCACCAAATTGCATCTAAGGTCAGGTGAAAATACAAAATTAAGTTTACAAAATGGAGTCGGTGTTGAAGTGTGCTATATTGCACCAAATTGCATCTGAGGCTACCTGGAAATGCAAAAAATTCCAAAGGGGAGGGGGACACCCCCTCCCTTTAGACCCCTCCCCCAGGCCGGCCATCAGTCTTCAGCCCCTCCACTCAAAAGTACATTCCTATGCCACTGAGATAGTCATCTACACCATAGTCCTACTCCTTCACTCTACCCTCTGCCAATACAAACCACACCACATCCACGAAACAATTCCATCAATTCATCCTACCTACATATTCTCAACAAACAAACAAATTAACGCAAGAAACAAAGATGAGACAAACGAACGTGTCTATGGCAATTGATGATACTCGAATATATATTATGTACATCAAGGCATCAACATGTATTTTACAAGTTTATTTACAACTCAAAAAGTGATGCATTAAGCAATAAGGAATTAAAAACCACTACCTCACCCGTTCTCATTCTGCTATTCCCTCATTCTCCTCTGTCCTTTATGCTCCCCCACCCCCCAGCCACACCCCTCCTCCTTACAACAATTTGCTAAATTAAGTGTGACTGGTACATTTAGCCAAGCTTATACAAATATCAGATTTGACACAGAAGTTTCTGTTTCTTTAAATTTGGCACAAAAGCTTTTACAAATGTTGTAGACACAAGTCTTGACTTCTCTGTGCAAACCTGTGCATATCAACTGTGCAAATCAACTGTGCAAAACATTGAACCTTTAATGAGTACAGTGTTTAAATGCTAAAGGTCATTTAGGCTACTTATACTACTGTTTTTCATACAATACAATTGTTTTTTTATTCAGAAAGAAAACTGAATAATCCATAAAATTGGCTGCTACAGAATTTCAGTCTATTACTATACAAACACAATATGTAATATGATCACCTAACAGAGATACTCTTAGCAGATTTGTACCTGTGAGGCTCTCAGAAAGTTTGTGCCTGTCTAACTGCAAAGTTATTAATGGCAAGAATTTCTTTCTTATGGAATATTTTCCATCCCAGCCAAACCCCTGCATAAAATACAATATCTGGTTAATAATGGGGAGGGTGGGGGTGGTATGCATTGTAGACAGTGTGGTGGTTAGAAGGGGCAGAAGGAGAAAAGAAGAAAGCATTCCTTTTTTCAAAGTATCTTTTGGTTCTTCTCAATTGTTAAGCTCCAGGGTAAATTTAGCAAAATCTTTCACTTGGGCATCTGAGCAGCCTCTAAACTCAGCTTCTTCCCTCCCACCAAACCAAACAATTAGTGCACTGTTCAGTACAAGTTATTTCTTCCTGACTAAAGACATGTGTCATTAGCTAGTAATAAGCATTGTATACAGTAAAACTTGGATAATCCTGAGTTATCTTAATCCTGGATGATCTAGATCTGGTAACGATCCCCCCCCCCCCAACCCCCATTCACAATTGTAAAACACTGCACATGTATCCCTTTGTAGACTTTATCCAAAACCAAAGCAGGGACTCTGTGCATGTTAATAGTGTACTTTCATTTCACATTATAAAGCACATTATACTATAGACAGACAATAAAAGGCAAGGTATCATGAGGTACAGGAAACCTATATATCCTGCTTTCTTCCATATCTGGACAACCTTCGGTCCTCACATGTCCTTATAATCCAAGTTTTTAAATTGACCATATCTGCAAAGTAGACTAGACCTTCTGAAGGAATAACAAGTAGGCCCAGGCAATAAGTGTTGACAGGTTTTCCATAAAATTAACATGACTTTCTTGTTGTTTTACTACAGTAACAAACAAATATTGATGTCACGTAGCTGTTTGTGGCAAAAGACAATCCAGTTACAAACATAACCTTGCTGCTTTAAATACTTTAAAATACATTGTTTTGAAAGCTTTCGTCAGAATTTCCGACTGACTGTACAGCCGTTTCTGTTTGGCACAAAGTCTGACAACTGTTGAGAAGTCTTCTTCAATGTACTCGTATGTGGAATGGATTCTAGCTCTAGTAACGGAACATCGTTATCTGTGATGAAATAGGAGACAAAAAAACAATGAAAACTATCATGCCATACTCATAAATTTCAACAGTTTCAAAGAACTTTTGCAATGTTCTTCTTGATTTATCCATGTAATGTGATACATTTCAAACATTTCTTAGCTGTCATATTTTATCAGTAATTTTTCTTAAGTTTCACAAAAATGTACTTTTTTTTTTGAGGGGGGGGGGTAGAATTAGTGTTTTCCTCTCTGTATTTAACATTTTCAGCTCAATTGCAATGATGACATCAGTCAATCTGCTGTTACAAACTGCATTTATAACAAAATACCACTAAATTTAAAATAAAAAATCATAATTTTTGCCATACAAAATGCTATTTGAGGATGTGGCTTTCATCTCAAAAGATGCCAACAATTTCCAGCAATTCTGTTAAGCAGTCATCCATCCTTAGCCATCTCAGTATCTCCTCAAGTACTAATTGTTTATTGAGAGTTTTTAACATTTACTTGCAATGTATCAATGTTTCAAGTTCGCAGAGAAAAACCGACTCTGTCACCAACTTGCAAAGTTTGTACGGTCTATAATGTATAGGTTACTACAGTTCATCTCATGCGTTTTCCTACATCCCCTTTCTAACTCCACTCATCACCTCCTGTGGCCTTATCCCATCTCCTTATGTAACAGTGATTTCTTGCATCATCAAAGGATCATAATTAATTAGGGATCACCCTGTCAGTTATTTACGTCTATCAACCATGACTGAGTTGCATCAGGAGTAGCATGGAAACACATGACACATATTCAAGGAAGGTCACTTGTAATCTCACAGATAACCTGCACTTGTTTTTTCAGCATTTTAACTGATTTAAGGTTCTTCGGAAAGCAACTGAGGTTGTGAAATAAGATGTGTAGCACAAGATTTGACCAAGTGTTTTTTACTACTGGACAGTGACTCTCATAGCCAGCACTGGCAAAAGCTTGATTAAGAATGGACAAATTGTACCTCCCACCCCCCCCCCCCAACCCTACCAAAACTACCTTCTTAAAGCATTATTATCATCATAATTAAGTTAACACTAAACAGTGATTACTTGTTTATTAAAACATTTTGGTTAATGAATGAAGAACATTGCAAGTCTGTAAACAACATGTGTATTTTGCTTTAAATTCATGAACTGTGACCTGCGGGTTCCGTATTCTTACCTTTGCGGTTTTCTTCTACGCCATTACAAAATTGAAAAGGCTTCTGGCAGCTTCCGCAAAGATCTTGCGTGCGGTTCGTGGAATAACTAGTAGAGCTATTCAAAGAGAGGAAAGGAGAAAGAGGAAAATGTAACTGATTACTTCCGTTCATCTGAAAAGATTCCTGACTTTAACATTGAATATTGATGAGGTGTATTTCAATCACCAACAAGAGAGAAATTAACCAGAGTCAAGAGAGGTCGTCCATATCAGTGTCATATCAAATGACAATTATTAAACCAAAGGATGCTCATGAAACGACTGAATTTCATCAAATAATGAATCAAAACTTGAAAATTTTATTCTTGCTTTGGATCCGTGAGAGTGTAAGAAAAAGCGAAGAGGTACAGAAGCAGTAATGTATCTTCTTTTAGATATTTTTTGGCTTGATTAATGGTTACATGATTATACGAAGCATGTACAATGTTAGTGCTAAGAACACTATACAAGAATTGCATTTATACATACTACTGGATGCATGTATTAAGTTTATAAGGATGATTACAGAAAAAGTTGGTATCCAATCGTTTTCAAATTTAAAGCCAATATTTACTTGAATTGTGCAACGGATTTGATTGAAAGATGACATAAACAGATGTTTATCCAAATATTTGAGAACTTTTTCTGGTCGGCCGAACAGCAACATTTGGTTGTCCAAGAACAATGTAGCAAATAACAAAGACCAATATGTACACTGTAGGAGAGATGTGTATGTTTGGTGCATGAAACACTAATATGAACACTGTAGGAGAGATGTGTAAGTTAGGTAAAAAGAACAGCAATATGTTACTGTAGGAGAGATGTGTAGGTTTGGTGCATGAAACACTTACACTGTATATATACTGTAGGAGATGTGTAGGTTTAGTAAATATAACTGCAATATGTACACTGTAGGAGAGATGTGTAGGTTTGGTGAATAGAACACTTAATGTGTACACTGAAGGAGAGATGTGAAGGTTTGGTGAATAGAACAGCAATATATGTACACTGTAGGAGAGATGTGTAGGTTTGGTGCATGGAATACCAATATGTACACTGTAGGAGAGATGTGTAGGTTTGGTAAATAGAACAGCTATGTTACACTGTATGAGAGAAGTGTAGGTTTGGTGCATGAAACACTAATATAAACACTCTAGGAGAGATGCGTAGGTTTAATGAACAGAACAGCAATACAGGTATGTACACTACAGGAGAGATGAGTAGGTTTGGTGCATGGAATACCAATATGTACAGTACACTGTAGGAAAGATGTGTACAGTAGGTTTGGTAAATAGAACACTAATATGTACTCTGTAGGAGAGATGTGAAGGTTTGGTGAATAGAACAGCAATATATACACTGTAGGAGAGATGTGTAGATTTGGTGAATAGAACATTCATATGTACACTGTATAAAATATTACCATACGTTAGCATACTTTTATTTCATCATCGTTACATCTTTACCCTGCTTGAAAGCTATCGAGATATGAAAAAAATATTTGCACTCATCGAAAAAACTTGACCTACTTCGAGCCATTCCGATATTTCCTAAATTTTGATTCGTTTTGGGAAATTTCTGTGAAAGTACCGTTACCCAACCCAAACACATGGCTTTACCGAACAAACCAAGTATGCAAGTTAAGTAATGACAAGACATGAATCAATTTCGCCCGCTCTGTCAATATTGAACACTTTGGCACGACTTCCGTTTCAAGAACCCAGATTTTTCAATTTCTGTTTTCAAAAAAATTGTGTGAATGTTGCACTCTCTAGGAAATCTGGTGTAAGTGGAAGCCCCTGAGGGAGAAATAGAAATTTGCCAATTTATGAACGAAAACCCCCAAAGAACTGTTAACCCGGCTTTCTACGGATTTCGTAAAAGAATGAATACGATATTAAAATGAAAGAGCTACTGTCTGATCAACGTGCAATCACATGAAGGGATTCAATAGTTTAGAAAGCAGGTCAAATTGCTTACAAGATGCAATTCTCATGAACAAGACACTGGTAAGATTAAATTCTAACAAGAAGGTTTGAACCATGCCAGGATGCTCTCCTTATCCGAAGGTGATTCAACGAATAAATGCAAACATTTTGTAAGCGACCATCTTCCATACGTTACAAGCTATAGGAACGCATAATGACTGCTGGCATTTCAGTTATTCTGGACAATACTCAGAGACTATGCGACTTTGAACAAGGAAGGATGTTTCCACCAATGAATACATAATTCCACAATTAGAATTAGTCTTGCAAGAGAATCCATACATTAATAAATAAATAAATAACCCTAATAAAAACATTTCCATATCAAAAAATATTTTATTTTTTTTGGGGGGGGGGTGAGTTAAAAGAATATTTATACCCGATGGACACAAAAAAAAATTGTGACAAAAGCAGAAGTTGAATTTTACAGTTTATGATGAGAAAAGTAACATGGCTGTGACTTGATCGTTTCTTCATATTGGACAGCAATGTCTTTCCATCTATTACACAAAAATGGATATTCCATTCTTGCCGTGTATCTCCTTCCAGCCCAGAGGAAACAGGTTCGAATCCAGAGGTTACAGGTTCGAATCCAGAGGTAACAGGTTCAAATCCTGTTCTAGCCACGGATACATTGCTTTGCTCTTTTCCTGAGTCTGAAATTTCCCAGTTAGTTTTCTGTTATTTATTGAATTATTAAATCATAGATATGATAATCCCATTTACCTTAAATATCCCTATTAGTTTGAATTTTGACAATGTAAAGGATGTTTGATGTACAGGATGTGTTAGGTAACTTATTGTGTCCACTGTAATCATTGTCACACACAACAATTATGTATAATGCTGCAAAACTCTGTTACTAATGATCATGGTTTCTTAAACATTAGATGGATTGGAAGTTATTGTCACTCTTGAGGGCGTTGTGGTCAAGTGGTTAAGGCAGTGGACTGGTGATCTAAGGATTACAGGTTCGAGCCCTGGCCAGATCATTGCGTTGTGTTCTTGGGCAAGGCACTTTATCTCCATTGCCTCACTTCACCCAGGTGTATAAATGGGGACTTGCGAGGTAACTTGTAAATATAGTTGCGTGCGCCGGTTTGTGGCTGCACCCTATGGGAAGTCCCCCGGGGGAAACGTGGTTGTGGTGCACTGTGGTGCCCCAGGAGAGATTGATTGAATTGCGCACACTTTGGTGTGTGGGTGTGACAAGTTACCAATGACCAAGGCTAATAGCGCCTTTGAACAATTTCTGTTGACTTTGGCGCTATATAAATGTCTTCTGATTGATTGATTGATTGATTCCCTCATATCAGAGAACTACACGCAAGCTTCATTAAAATAGTCCGATCCCTATACAGTGCTAATAGTGGAATTCCTATACAGTACTAATAGTGGGATCCCTATACAGTACTAATAGTGGGATCCCTATACAGTACTAATAGTGGGATCCCTATACAGTACTTATAGTGGGATCCCTATATACAGTACTTATAGTGGGATCCCTATACAGGACTAATAGTGGGATCCCTATACAGTACTAATAGTGGGATCCCTATACAGTACTTAAAGTGGGATCCCTATATACAGTACTTATAGTGGGATCCCTATACAGTACTAATAGTGGGATCCCTATACAGTACTAATAGTGGGATCCCTATACAGTACTTATAGTGGGATCCCTATACAGTACTTAGTCCGATCCCTATACAGTACTAACAGTGGGATCCCTATACAGTACTAATAGTGGGATCCCTATACAGTACTAATAGTGGGATCCCTATACAGTACTTATAGTGGGATCCCTATATACAGTACTTATAGTGGGATCCCTATACAGTACTTATAGTGGGATCCCTATATACAGTACTAATAGTGGGATCCCTATACAGTACTAATAGTGGGATCCCTATACAGAACTTATAGTGGGATCCCTATATACAGTACTTATAGTGGGATCCCTATAAAGTACTTATAGTCCGATCCCTATACAGTACTTAGTCAGATCCCTATACAGTACTAACAGTGGGATCCCTATACAGTACTAATGGTGGGATCCCTATACAGTACTAATAGTGGGATCCCTATACAGTACTTATAGTGGGATCCCTATACAGTACTAATAGTGGGATCCCTATACAGTACTAATAGTGGGATCCCTATACAGTACTAATAGTGGGATCCCTATACAGTACTAATAGTGGGATCCCTATACAGTACTAATAGTGGGATCCCTATACAGTACTAACAGTGGGATCCCTATACAGTACTAATAGTGGGATCCCTATACAGTACTAATAGTGGGATCCCTATACAGTACTTATAGTGGGATCCCTATACAGTACTAATAGTGGGATCCCTATACAGTACTAATAGTGGGATCCCTATACAGTACTAATAGAGGGATCCCTATACAGTACTAATAGTGGGATCCCTATACAGTACTAATAGAGGGATCCCTATACAGTACTAATAGTGGGATCCCTATACAGTACTAATAGTGGGATCCCTATACAGTACTAATAGTGGGATCCCTATACAGTACTAATAGTGGGATCCCTATACAGTACTAATAGTGGGATCCCTATACAGTACTAATAGTGGGATCCCTATACAGTACTAATAGTGGGATCCCTATACAGTACTAATAGAGGGATCCCTATACAGTACTAATAGTGGGATCCCTATACAGTACTAATAGTGGGATCGCTATACAGTACTAATAGAGGGATCCCTATACAGTACTAATAGTGGGATCCCTATACAGTACTAATAGAGGGATCCCTATACAGTACTAATAGTGGGATCCCTATACAGTACTAATAGTGGGATCCCCCTATATACTTATAGTGGGATCCCTATACAGTACTAATAGTGGGATCCCTATATAGTACTAATAGTGGGATCCCTATACAGTACTAATAGTGGGATCCCTATACAGTACTAATAGTGGGATCCCTATGCAGTACTAATAGTGGGATCCCTATATACTTATGGTCTGATCCCTATACAGTACTAATAGTGGGATCCCTATACAGTACTAATAGTGGGATCCCTATACAGTACTAATAGTGGGATCCCTATACAGTACTAATAGTGGGATCCCTATACAGTACTAATAGTGGGATCCCTATACAGTACTAATAGTGGGATCCCTATACAGTACTAATAGAGGGATCCCTATACAGTACTAATAGTGGGATCCCTATACAGTACTAATAGAGGGATCCCTATACAGTACTAATAGTGGGATCCCTATACAGTACTAATAGTGGGATCCCTATATACTTATAGTGGGATCCCTATACGGTACTAATAGTGGGATCCCTATACAGTACTAATAGTGGGATCCCTATACAGTACTAATAGTGGGATCCCTATACAGTACTAATAGTGGGATCCCTATACAGTACTAATAGTGGGATCCCTATGCAGTACTAATAGTGGGATCCCTATATACTTATGGTCGGATCCCTATACAGTACTAATAGTGGGATCCCTATACAGTACTAACAGTGGGATCCCTATACAGTACTAATAGTGGGATCCCTATACAGTACTAATAGTGGGATCCCTATACAGTACTAATAGTGGGATCCCTTGCAGTACAAATAGTGGGATCCCTATACAGTACTTATAGTGGGATCCCTATACAGTACTAATAGTGGGATCCCTATACAGTACTAATAGTGGGATCCCTATACAGTACTAAAAGTGGGATCCCTATACAGTACTAATAGTGGGATCCCTATACAGTACTTATAGTGGGAATCCGATACAGTACTAATAGTGGGATCCCTATACAGTACTAATAGTGGGAATCCGATACAGTACTAATAGTGGGATCCCTATACAGTACTAATAGTGGGATCCCTATACAGTACTTATAGTGGGATCCCTATACAGTACTTATAGTCCGATCCCTATACAGTACTAATAGTGGGATCCCTATACAGTACTAATAGTGGAATCCCTATACAGTACTAATAGTGGGATCCCTATACAGTACTAATAGTGGGAATCCGATACAGTACTAATAGTGGGATCCCTATACAGTACTAATAGTGGGAATCCGATACAGTACTAATAGTGGGATCCCTATACAGTACTAATAGTGGGATCCCTATACAGTACTTATAGTGGGATCCCTATACAGTACTTATAGTCCGATCCCTATACAGTACTAATAGTGGGATCCCTATACAGTACTAATAGTGGAATCCCTATACAGTACTAATAGTGGGATCCCTATACAGTACTTATAGTGGGATCCCTATACAGTACTAATAGTGGGATCCCTATACAGTACTAATAGTGGGATCCCTATACAGTACTAATAGTGGGATCCCTATACAGTACTTATAGTCCGATCCCTATACAGTACTAATAGTGGGATCCCTATACAGTACTAATAGTGGGAATCCGATACAGTACTAATAGTGGGATCCCTATACAGTACTAATAGTGGGATCCCTATACAGTACTAATAGTGGGATCCCTATACAGTACTAATAGTGGAATCCCTATACAGTACTAATAGTGGGATCCCTATACAGTACTTATAGTCCGATCCCTATACAGTACTAATAGTGGGATCCCTATACAGTACTAATAGTGGGATCCCTATACAGTACTTATAGTCCGATCCCTATACAGTACTAATAGTGGGATCCCTATACAGTACTAATAGTGGGATCCCTATACAGTACTAATAGTGGGATCCCTATACAGTACTAATAGTGGGATCCCTATACAGTACTAATAGTGGGATCCCTATACAGTACAGTACTAATAGTGGGATCCCTATACAGTACTTATAGTCCGATCCCTATACAGTACTAATAGTGGGATCCCTATACAGTACTAATAGAGGGATCCCTATACAGTACTAATAGTGGGATCCCTATACAGTACTAATAGTGGGATCCCTATACAGTACTTATAGTACGATCCCTATACAGTACTAATAGTGGGATCCCTATACAGTACTAATAGTGGGATCCCTATACAGTACTAATAGTGGGATCCCTATACAGTACTTATAGTGGGATCCCTATACAGTACTTATAGTGTCGGATCCCTATACAGTACTAATAGTGGGATCCCTATACAGTACTAATAGTGGGATCCCTATACAGTACTTATAGTGGGAATCCGATACAGTACTAATAGTGGGATCCCTATACAGTACTAATAGTGGGATCCCTATACAGTACTTATAGTGGGAATCCGATACAGTACTAATAGTGGGATCCCTATACAGTACTAATAGTGGGATCCCTATACAGTACTAATAGAGGGATCCCTATACAGTACTAATAGTGGGATCCCTATACAGTACTAATAGTGGGATCCCTATACAGTACTTATAGTACGATCCCTATACAGTACTAATAGTGGGATCCCTATACAGTACTAATAGTGGGATCCCTATACAGTACTAATAGTGGGATCCCTATACAGTACTTATAGTGGGATCCCTATACAGTACTTATAGTGTCAGATCCCTATACAGTACTAATAGTGGGATCCCTATACAGTACTAATAGTCCGATCCCTATACAGTACTAATAGTGGGATCCCTATACAGTACTTATAGTGGGAATCCGATACAGTACTAATAGTGGGATCCCTATACAGTACTAATAGTGGGATCCCTATACAGTACTTATAGTGGGAATCCGATACAGTACTAATAGTGGGATCCCTATACAGTACTAATAGTGGGATCCCTATACAGTACTTATAGTGTCGGATCCCTATACAGTACTAATAGTGGGATCCCTATACAGTACTAATAGTGGGATCCCTATACAGTACTTATAGTGGGAATCCGATACAGTACTAATAGTGGGATCCCTATACAGTACTAATAGTGGGATCCCTATACAGTACTTATAGTGTCGGATCCCTATACAGTACTAATAGTGGGATCCCTATACAGTACTTATAGTACGATCCCTATACAGTACTAATAGTACGATCCCTATACAGTACTAATAGTGGGATCCCTATACAGTACTAATAGTGGGATCCCTATACAGTACTAATAGTGGGATCCCTATACAGTACTTATAGTGTCGGATCCCTATACAGTACTAATAGTGGGATCCCTATACAGTACTAATAGTGGGATCCCTATACAGTACTAATAGTGGGATCCCTATACAGTACTTATAGTGGGAATCCGATACAGTACTAATAGTGGGATCCCTATACAGTACTTATAGTGGGATCCCTATACAGTACTTATAGTGGGATCCCTATACAGTACTAATAGTGGGATCCCTATACAGTACTTATAGTGGGAATCCGATACAGTACTTATAGTGGGATCCCTATACCTACTTATAGTCCGATCCCGAATCTTTCAACTCATGAAATATTTGCACTATTGCATTCATAACCATTCATTATTTGTAAACTAACAGTCGGATCCCTATATAGTACTAATAGTGGGATCCCGATACAGTACTTATAGTGAACTGTGAACACCGGTCACCAAACACACTGGCTTTTTTTCAATGAGCATATGATTAGTACTACGCTATGTATGAAGTCTTACCAAAACATCCCTTCTTGAGAGCTTAAAATGTGTGCAAGCTTCTGTACTGTAAGTGTCACGTACATATAGATTTATGCATGTTGTTACAAATTACGATGTGCTATGAATGTTATCCACAGCAACATAATTAACTGATCAGGATATCATTATAAAAGTGCTAAAGTACTGTGTTTATATGAGTTCAGTTCAGAACAGAAAACTGCTAATTACTGACTATATTTTACAATGACTGGTATCTATCCACTGGCGAACATTTATATAGCAGTTGAGTGTACAGCACCTACAGTATCACTAATATGTTTGTTGTTGTTCACACTTTGTGTTCAATCATTTACAAAACTACTTAACACTTTTCACAAAGTGCCTGAAGTATTAAACGAAGCTGTGAATTCCCTGGACTCATATTTTCATTGCAGAGTTCCATGGTTCAATGAATTTCACAGTTTAGTAGAAATATTATCATCCATGAGCAAATCCATGTATTGACTAAAGATAACAAAGCAGAGGGGTTTTTTTTTTGGCCAAAGGCAATAAATGTTAGAGTTTACCCAGCAGACGTTGGTTTAAGTGTCCGTCATGAGCTTATGATTGCAGTTTGCTCTACTGTACGCACAAGTACATTCTCTATCAGACTTTATTATTATGTTTGTATTTAATTGTGTGTAACCTACTATACAAACCAGGCATTTGCACTCTCTGCTACACAGTACAACAGCTCTGCGGAAACCAGGGTTGCGACGGCTCTTGGCGAGAATTACGCTTCACCACTCAAATTTATTTCGTACAAATGTGTCAGTTACATCCACATTTTGCATCATGAGAATAATCTGAAGTACATTACATCGGTAGACTCATTTACATGTGTTCATGGCCAGAAGGATTAAAGTAGCATGCAGGGTTTTACCAGAATGTTCCAATGGCATAAACAGGGTTTTCTCCATTCTTCATAAGATTGATAACAAAATTACTCTCTGTAATGTATGTTTTGTTTTCTTGTCACACACCTAAAAAATTAAGTATCCTTAATTCATTTTCTTTTTGCTCTCATTATTGCAAGATTATCATCGGTTGATATAAATGGAACATTGTCTTGATTGATATGGTCCATGCTATATATGGATCTTGGTGCCTTACTTGAAATGAAATTAAACTTTATGGTACCAGAAAGCTGCTTTTAGGAGCTTAGCATTCCGAAATTCGTCAGGAATTTGAGTAAACAACAGTTCAGAATATTAATTACTCAAAACAAGAATGCAAGAGATCACATACTCAAAGACGTTGACTTATTGTTTTTAACCAAATGAAGGTTGATGGGAAAGTGTTTAATTTGATTTCATCCTCAAATATTTGTCACCATGTTACTATTTTTTGTCATTAAAAGCAAAACTTACCAAATTATAAAAAAAAAAATCCATTAAACAAGACATATTTCCAAAAAATTCTCTTTTAGGGTATGATCTGCTTTATGACTATTATATTCAAGCTAACATTGTTATATTGGTAATTAATGTTCATAAAATATCATCAATTTTAAGATAACTCAAATCTACACAAAGTTACTGTATTAATGTATATAGTAAAGGCTTCATAATTGGTGCACCTTCGTAATTGACGCACCTTCAAATATTACTAGCAACGATACAGCAGGCAACCTAAACTTTTTGCAGTCAAGCAGAGTTACATATTTGATGAGTTTTAATCCATTACAGATACATGCTGATCAAATTGTGTTTTTTTGAAGCTTTTAACATGCTCCCCCAGTATTGCATCCAAAGGCAATGGATGTACAGTATACTTGGGCCTACACTACAGTTAGTTTATCGACAAAAGTGTCAATTTAGGGTTATGAAAGAACTTGACACGGCAGACATTTTGTGGTCAAATTCTGCTCGATTGTACGTTGCGTAGGCACAGAACAATAAACATTTCGAGATCATTACGTTTATGAGGAACTACACATATGAAAAACGCATACAGTTGAGTGATTTCGATTTTTCGTTGATAGACATCGCTAATCAAATCCTTAAGCGCATCAATTATGAGCCCACCATGATAGATACGTAATATATATATATATATATATCTAGATACAATAGCCTTCATAGCACGACACGTGTAGCTGAGTGAGAAATCCGCATGCTGCTTTAAAGAAGGAAAGACACATTCCCCTGAGGGGAAACACGTCAATGAGAACAACTGATAAACAGTCCTGTTTTCCCACATTTGATTCACTTATCACTGTAATGTCCAGACTGCAGTATTCCTAGCAAAAACCTTCAAAAGATATCTATTAAAATACAAAAAGACTGCAATATTAAGGTCAATATGTTGGCAATCTGAAACGAGGTATTTTACATCGAGTCGTATTGTACCTTCCCATCATTTTTGGCCTAGACCATGCCATAGTAATGTACAATTGGATAGAATCCTTTTACAAATAGTAAGAAAGCTGTAAACTTAGCTAAGAGATAACAAACAATTGGACCCTCCTAGGATTGTAATATATATATGCAAATTATTTGACAATTACTTCAGGACACAACATTAAATGTATGGATAGAATTTTTCTTCAAAAACTCTTGCAAATGTTTCAATTTTCAATATGTTATTACTCCTTGTGAAAGCTTAATGGAATAAAGTAGTAGATATATAATGTTTAATGTACATGCATACAAATGTTGCAATTTTCAATATTTTATTATTCCTTTTGAAAGCTTGACGGAATAAAGGAGTATCATGTTTAATGTACAAACATACTTCTCTCCTTTCTTTACAGCACTTGGAGAATGTTACCAAGATGTTGTGATAAATTTAAAAAAAAAAAATCTTAAGAACTTGGAACAGCTTTTCAGACACAGAGAGTGGCCTTTGCTTTTAAGTAGAAAGCAAAATTGCAATGTGGTTTCCATGATGTAACATGAGCAGTTTTCTTCATGAATCTGATGTAATTTATAGTGAGGGTGTACAACATACTTGATCTTAGTACTACAGTGAAAAGCAGTTTGATGTGACAAACAATAAATTCACAATGACACAGGCTGTCCTGAAATGACCATTGACCTCAACAACAGGCTTCTTGTACTAAATGTGATAGATACTGTACATCATCATACTAAATATATGACATCTGTCCTTGTTGAAACAATTACAATTACATGTTTGAAGGTTCGCTCTCACTTTCTGTCGGGCGGGGATGAGGAATGAATTGTTCACATCGTATGAAAGGACAAGACCATTTAGTTTTGGTTATACAGTAATGTGGCCATCACATCCATCGACCAACAGATTTAACATCAACTAGTAACATAATCGAAATTAATTATGTGTCACATATATAGCTAACATCAATAATAAGTACTGAAAGGTAAATTTTTCAGGCATTGGAATTAAAACAAAATTTAACAATTGTCCAAAAAATGCACAAAACACTTTGGCTGTGACAATCAGACGTAGATTTGTGAAAGAACTGTACGTGACACAACTTACTGTTAGCAGCCATGAGTTTAATACGAAGCAGTTTAACCATGGATGCGCTATAGAACTAACAGTGCAGAGCTTTCCTACACAGTCAGTTCACTTTAACATATATGGGTCACAACTCCCATCACCAGGGTATTAATTTACCTTGGTTTTATGAAGATTGCAGAGCAGAGATATTGATGGAAGTCTGCCCTTATATTTACATCCTTACTCGCAGCTATACCTGCATCGTTGGTAGAAATGTTACCAGATACACGTCGGTATACATTTTACGTTAATCAAGGCGCCACACAAAAAGTGGAACATGATTACTGCGACTTTCTACAGCAAACAGGAAAACGTCTGAAAATGAGGACAGCACAAACACTCAGGTGTACCCTTCTATCAGGGTCAGTAAGGAATTTCCATTTCTTGAAGGAAATGTAAACCGGGTAACAGTGAAATAAATATATATATCACAAAATGTCAGTAAACCTATTAATTCAGTCAGATGACATATGAAATACATTAATATGTACTGTAGCTCATCCTAACAGACTGACTCAGGAAGCAGAACTGAAAGAAAAAAGTATAAAAGAAACCAAAAAACAGCAAAATAATGGTAACTAGAAAGTCAGTGAAAAAAAGACATGATGCAACTAAAACAAAGATTAGAAAAACTGTTTCGTCCAAAATTTCTGGTGATTTTACTAAACCTACTCACAATCCGATTACGATCAAGAAACCTAAACAGTATGTACCTTAATTACCTCCTTTTTTTTTTAATCTCAATAAACTATAAATTATTCATTAATACCTACAGGAGAAATTCACAATTTCTTGTCCATTTGAAAATTTGTTGCCCAAATTTCATAATTTGTTCACAGTTATAATTCATCAGAAATTACAAGCAAACAGAGAAAAATAAATTATTTTTTAGATTTTCTTCATCACTCTCTAATAATCAATCAGTCTACAGTAGATAATGGACTGCGTTATTTGAAATCACTTTGAAATCAAGTTCAGATATACTGTATTATCTTTGATTTGCTAAAAGGGCAAATTAAAACACTTCCCAAAAGCACATCCATTAGTATAGCATAAGCGATTCAGATTAAATAGTTATACCACAAGGACCAAAGACCTAGAGCTACATAAAACAATAAATAAAAAAACTACAAAAAAAAAAACTGTACATGCCATTCCATTAAAACCAAAAACAGGTCAGCATGAAGAAATGTAAACAATCTCGAGTAGCCAGGCACATGAGTTGTCCACTAATAATGATTAACTCATATACTGCAGTACAGAACCTTCTTCACGTTGTAACAGTTCCTTATCCTCTTAAAAACATTCCAATTTTGAATGCCCAAAATTAAATTTCAAGTTCTGTTGTAGATCTGCTATCCCAGTACAGTAGTAGTACCCTTGACAAGTTTAGCAGCTTTCAATTTCAATTCTGGGAGTGACCTCATTTCGTAACTGTGCATCGCTATTGGACGGTTTCTGTAAAGTACGCCTCACTTAGCGTTCGCAAATGCAATCTTACAATGCGAGCCTAAAATAGTCACAATTTATACACAGAGCACTGTCCTGTCTATCTGAAAGTGCAGTGTTCTATCTCTGTATAATAAGCTTACTGATCTACTCATGCTTGAAGAGCACTAATACAGTATGTATGACAGAATAAAAACTACTCATCTCAGATGAGTGATTAATCAGAATAAAAATAGAAAAAAATCAAAGAATAATTTTAACCTTCATTTGAAAATACTCATCTCATGGATTTATAATGGTTCCAGTAAAAATATACAACCTTACTATTTCTTGGAGAATTAATGTTAAAGAAAAAAAATATGCTACGCTGTTTTCTGTTTACATTTTTTTTTTTTTTTTTTACCCGTTGATACTTTACCATTGAAGATATTAAGGCAAATTTGGATGGGAATTTCCCCTTCTAAGTTCTTTAACTTTTCCCAAATCCAGATTACAGATGATTACTTATCTTGAAGAGAACATAAAAATATATTTGTCCTTTCTGCAAAAAATATATAAGATAAAATCAAAATGTTTTAAAGAAAGACATATCTCATCGCAGACTACGGATATCAACCAAGATAATTTATTCCTTTGAGCTTATCATTTTGAAGTGAATGAACATGCCCTGAACACATTTTGTTGTATGATGAATGCACAAACATGGCTGTTTAGTTGTCAATAATATTTTTCTGTTCTTATGCTTGTATTTTTTGTTTTTTCACAGGGAAAAACTTGTAAGAAGTTATAAAGAGTCTGGAAAAATGTCTCAAAATCTGAAACTCTGTTCCAAGATTGCCTCATGAATGTGTAGACTATGTACAACAAGAACTGAATGCTTCTTTCTCTCATGGTAAAGTACTGTATAATGAGACAACCAAAGGCCCTTCAGTTTTTTCCCCTTTTGACAACTGTAATCCAAAAGGTACATGCAGTTCTATTTATCAATACATATATGAATGCCTTTTTTAGATTCCTGAACTACAAACCTTTGGTTTTAAATTGGCTTGTACAATGACTACTATACAGACCTGTGTTCACGGCATGTGCTACCAAGTTCACAGGTGTCATCATTTCTCAAGACACACAGTGTGAATAACTGTTATGGTAGATTTATGTCTTTTGTGCAAGTAAGGTTGTGCATAGTTGGTTGAAATCATGTTAACAGTATTAGCAAAGCCTGGTATTGCTGTCACTTCCGTATTCTCTGTATCTTAAAGGGTTATTCCAGAGGCAGGCAATGTAACACTTAGGCATACATGGAAAAGAAACATAATCCAGACTGTATTAGTTGACACCCCCCCCCCCCCACCCATCTCAATATTCTTGTTCCTAACTCAAGATATGGTTGATTGAATATTAACTCTTTTGGCTGACTAAACCCTCCATTCCACCCTGGAGTAGGTCACAGGAGGAGCTCTGCCATGTCATAACACAAATGTTCTCCAAAAGCTTTATTTTGCCATTATAATCTTCTCACTTATTTATTCTTGAAACTTGATACACTTGGAATGCCTGGTTTAGCCGTCAAGGGTCTCTCTATATTTAGAATTTCATCAAAGTGCAACATTAGTTTCCTCAATGAGTATGTCAATTAATTTTTACCAAGAGAAGCTAGAAACAATTTCAGCTTTCAATTGCCATAGTGACATCTTTTATATGCACTGTTGCCAGATGCAATTCACAAAAATACCACCAAATATGAAAAAAATTGTGTCTTCGCCATACATAATGCTATTAAGAAGTGATTTGGACTTACAGATTGAGAACATTTTGAGCTTTTTTTTATTAAGCTATCAACTTCAGCCACTGGAATATCACTTTTAAATTTAAACATACTGCAAGAGTGATTTTGGCCAGTAGAAGGTTCCACCAGTCTTAAGGGTCAGTTGATTGCTAGAGTAAAATGAAGTCTTATGATTGGTAGAGAATGCATAAGTATTTTACATGCCCTAGTTAGCTTGATTTCCCTGAAAACTTAAAAGAGTCTCTCCCTACCCAAGTCACTGGAAGATTATTGGAACGGAAAACTGACTGTGTGGTTTAACTGTTTTGCTGATAGCAATTAACTACTTGAACAGCGCCTTACAATACTAGAAATGACAGTAAGATATAAATGAATATATATATAGAAGACAAAAAAAATCTTGACACCCATATTATTGATTTTTCTGCTTATAAATGCACAGTTCTAAGGGATTGAAGTATTTTGATCACTCTGTGTAAGCAACACAAGTATACAAATTAATCTCAAGGATTTCTGAGAAAAGAAAACATGTGGAGAGGGACTTTTCAAGCTGTATTGCATGTAATCCCTATGCTGTAAGGAATACAAGGTATTGTGGGTATTAACTGACACCCGCAGATTAAAATGAGGTCCATGACGTCCAATCCTATGATGTCTCCACTCATAGAGGTACAGTACAACAGCTGGTGCCCAGGCATAAAGGAACCAACTATGGCATCCATTAAGCCTATGGCTAATTAGCTGAAGAAGAATTTTTGAAACAAATTCTCACCTAATTGGCCCAAATGACATTTCGGCATGTTCATAATAAGCCAAAGTGTAAGTTTTGGGGGAAAAAATGTTTTTGACCTTTGACCTTTGTCCCATCATTTGCATCAGTCACTTAGGCACTAAATCCCATGCATAAGCATACACCTATCAAGTGTGAAGAACATCAGCCTGTTTAGGAGGCTTTGTGACACACTATTTAGTGAACTCACATACCTGTATACAATGACACAAATGTACATTACCATCACATTTTGACCAGGCTACAAAATAGAAATGGTTAGCGCACCCCATGTGTCCTTGTTATTTGCACTTCATATGTATATACTAACCTTTTCAAATTGCACTTCAAATCAATGAGGGGTGTGAGGTGGTACATAAATGGTCAATGAATTACATCTCATCCCCAGAACATTTACATGCAGGAAGGAGATAACATTGAATGCTAGATACAATGGCTTGATATACTCTGCAGCCTATATCATTTAAACACACTGCCCTGTCCTCAATGCTATTGGGTTAGAATTTTACAGTATCTGATTAGATTTGGATTCATCATAAACTGATCAGCATTAAGACTCCTCTGGGAATGCAGTCTCCTGAATGGGTGAATGGCTTCGATTCATTTCTAGTGTAAATAACGACATGTATGGTAATCTATCTTCCAACTTCATCAAAGGGTTCCCAAACCTCTGCTTGATAGATCTCAACATATTTATAGACACTGTAAATAAAAGATATATACTTTCAAACGCAGTGAGTCACCTAATTACATTTTTTAATGACTCCATGGAGCAAATACTACTACATTTAGTCATCACAAATTTTATTTCTTGAGTTTAAAGGCTTCTGGAAAATCTTTACTCCTCCGTAACTGAAGAACAGTGATTTTGTTGTAGGCAGAATATTTGCACATTGGTAGCAGACACATATAGACGTCTGTCACGCATGAGATGGCACCCAAGATGAATGCAACCTCCAGAGATGAGAAAACAAAGTGACTAAATGAACTTGCAAATGAAAGTAATACATTGTCATTCTCCAAAGAGCAGAATTTATTTGATACAAATTTAGAAAAGATGATTAAGAGTGTAACACTGCCCTCTATTTCACAGTTCCATGTAACCACTTCAACTTGAACACTAGGGGGACCCTCTAACACGGAAGTCCTAAAGCAGACCCCTATAGCTGGCCTCACACTGAATGCTTGAAGGAGAGTGAAAATCGTGCAACTCCAATCGTCTGTTATGAGTTCATTATTCAATAGTCATCAAGACACCATAGAAGTCTTTTACAACTGGCCTCCGCACATTGAGGGATTGATGGGTGCACACTTATTGACTATCTATACCGACTGCCGGTGCTGTGGCCGAGTGGATAAAGGCGGTGGCATTTGAAGCATTGAGGCTAAGCAATCGGGAGGTTCCGGGTTGGATACCCGGACGGGTCATAGTAAGGTGAGTTTTTCATCCAAGAGCAATCTATGTTTCCCATCTGAAATGACTCTAGTTTCTAAATTGAAAAGATTCCAAATTTGGGTTAAAAATGTTGAATTGGGAGCCTCTCGATGTGTAAGTTGTAATCCAGAATCCCTTGCAGGTTTTTCCCACATTTGTGGTTGCTTAAGCATCATAAAAATAACTGCTGATTATTATTATTATGATTATTATATTCTGGTGCTCGGTTAGGTCACATTGCAAACTATTTCCCTATGATTGGGTTGGTTGTTGTAACTGTGTAGTTCCTTGAACTGCTGCATACTGCACGACCAATCACCAGCTGCCAATTGGGATGATGCTATGTATTGAGCTCTCCCTAATCATCTGCAAACTGAATAAATCTTAATCATTTTTTTCTTAACAACAGACAAACTGTCCAATTATTCACAGTTTGCCATATTGTGAGAGTCAAGCTCAATCTGGTTCATTTGGGAAGACTATGAAGATACATGAAAAATTTAATACCAGAGCAGCCCTCATCTACATTATTTGAGATGTGACCCTGCCCACGGTATGCCACATTATCCTCTGTTGTAGGGAAGACTGAGCCAGCGTTTCATACATGATTGACGGTCAGCATAAAAAGTGTCTTGGCAACAGAATTGTGAGAACAGAATCAACTTCTATGGTTACGAAAATTAGAACCATTAACCACTCTTTCCTGGGGGAAAGGGTTATTTACTTGGACCTTACATAACAGTACTGGTTAGCTCATACTTGTCAGTAATGTGTTATAAATAAAACTATCAAAGTACTTTGATATCATGAAATATAAGCTAACGTTTATGGCTTCTTGACAGTACTGAGCAAGGAGATGATACCTTCATGTTGTGAAGTGATACTGTATGTGCAATCATTTTTTACACAGTACAAATGTACAAAGAGTACAATTGATGTATACAAGAAGTATTTAGTTTAGTTGTATGTAGCCTTGAAGCCTATTACAAAGGAATTTACAACAAGATCCTACAGCCACTTATACTATAGACCTCCTCCAGACATTTATTTCTAATGTGATTATATGATTATTTTAGCTTGCAAACATTAACTGATTCAAACAGGCCTTACTAGTATTAAGCCAAACAGTGCACCTTGTGTAGAAGATTGTTACCAACCCGCAGCAAAAATTAAGAGAGCCTCCTGTATGAAAGCGTGATGAAAGGTATGAAGGGGAGTATGGGGCACCATAGAGACATAGGAGGGTTTAAGAGGGTGGGGTGCCCAGTGTAATAAGTATTTGAAATCTATTTGAAATATCCACTACTATTAGTTAAGATATTAAGGTACTAGAGACAAAGGACATTTTAAGGGTAGGTAGGGAAGGGGGGGGCGGATGGTCAGTGTAATTAGTATTTGAAATCCATTTGAAATATCCACTACTATCAGTTAAGATATTTAGGTTCTAGAGACATCTAGGAGATTTTGAGGGGTAGATAGGGGGTTGTCAGTACAATAAGTATTTGAAATCTATTTGAAATATTCACTACTACTAGTTAAGATATTTATGTACTAGAGACATAGGACATTTTAAGGGTAGGTAAGGGGGGGATGGTCAGTGTAATAAGTATTTGAATTTGAAATATCCACTATTATCAGTTAAGATAGTTAGGTACTGAATGCTAGTGACAGGTAGAAAAAATGGAAATAGTGAAATATTTACCTTTTACCTAAGTTCTATACTTTTAGGTGCAGAAATATCAAATGTAGTTCTAATGCTTAGTTTGATATTGGACCAATGACAGGGTTATTCAGTTTCTTGTTGTAAATATGGCAAGGTAGTGTAATTTGTGGATTGTTATGAATGAGGACTATATCTACTTTTATACTCACTGAAGAAGAGTGGTTGGGGAGGTCAGTGACCAAGTTTGACATCAATAGGCGATATAACACCTGACTCAATATTATGGTAGATTTCCATCTCTGGTGATTTGAGGGGGAATTTAGGCCTGACAATTGCCCCAAACTTGAAGCCATACAGATAGTAACTTGTCAGAAAGAAGCATCTTGGTATATAAATACAAAACGAGTCAAGTTCAAACAATCGTGCTTTTGAAATAAGCCATGAAATGACAGTAATGTTACCAGGCACCAGATTAAGCGAACACTTTGCTATCTGAAATAATTTTCTCTTTGAAAAAGTCTATTTCACCAAACTACATAGCTTACGGCTCAGTCTTTTCACCGTGGTTGTCTAAGAGAACCCCCTGATGGTATTTTCTAAGCTATTAAAAAACCTTTATAGATTTTAGGTTTTGATTTCTTGTTACTATGGCAATGCCATTGGCTGCTTACATCTCTCTTGGACAATCAAATCTGTATGTAGGATTTTTAGCAAACACGTTTGATAAATTAAAGTGGATTAGTGGGATTAAAATATATCAAATGGATTACTAAAGATATTAATTGGATAAATGAGTAGATAAAATTGCTTTCACATTTCTTCTTCTTCTCACAATCTCCTCAATCTGGAGTCCTGGTTTAGATTCTCTGCTTAATTGCACATACTGTAATATAGTCCTGTTGTTCCAGCAGTTCTCTTGACCAAGCAATTGCTGGTCTGAAAAAAGACTGAACCTTAGTGGATGCCTGACATCCTTGTTGGTCATACTAGGTGAAAGCAGCTTTTGTTTAGATTACTAAACCAATGTAGTTTTAATATCTACTTTCAATTTCCACTTCCATCAATTTTCACTTCACTGTTCCATGCAGACACACCTATGCACAGGAGTGCTTCTCATGAAAGCCATTCGCCGGCATTGAAAGAAGACAGTTGAAACAATGTAGCAAAAAATACACTGAATTTTATGGAAATATCTCCTCCCCTCTCACAATGTATACACAAAGCATTGAAAAACTGCTTCTCTCTCATACTGTATCCACAAAGCCTGGAAAAAAATGGGATTCCCTCTCACGATGTATCCACAAAGCTTTGGAAAAACTGCATCTCTCATAATGTATCCACAGCGCACTGCAAAAAAAACTACTACCCTCTAACAATGTATCCACAAAGCACCGGAAAACTGCTTCTCTCTCATACTTTATCCACAAAGCTCTGAAAAACCTGCTCCTCTGACACAATGTACCCACTATGCACTGATATAATTCTTCTCTCTCACAATGTAACAACAAACACTGAAAAAAGGTGATCCCCACTCACGGTATATCCTCCTCCCCCCCCCTCCCCCAGCCATTGAAAAACAAGAAATGCTTCACTCGTACAAAGTATCCCCACAGCCATTGACAAAAGACCACTATTTCTGATTCCATACCCACATAGCAGCAGAAGTTGTGTATTCTGCAATGCATATTCTGTTTGATTTCTTTCTCACCTGTGGCTATGAATCTTCTCGGACGTAGACAGGACACTCTGTTTGCTTCCCTGTTGCGAAAAGTCAAGTTTTCTTTTGTGCCTCTTTGAATGTCTTATAAGATTTTGTTGTTCTTGTACTTCATCATCATCATCACTGCCATCGTCTCTTTCTGCTGTCTCACAGGTACCACTGGGTATGCCTTTGATGTCAACTGTTAATACAATTTAGAACAAAGATAATAAAAGGGTTCTGACGAATTTCAGTTAAAGTGACAGACATATTGTTTGTTATATTACGGTTGGTAGATCTTCAGAACGATGGAGTAGATTATGATGTCATTGGAAATGGAGAATTCTGCTGAATTGTGAATTCTGCCTACAGATCAACTCACCTAATGGGAATTCAGGTGGGAGTATCAAGTATGGCGCCACCGCAACCTGTTTCATATCCTTCTCTTTGACACAGTCAGATATAAAAGAAGCATGAAACACTGTCACGTAACCCCATAAGAACTCCATCTGCTCAAACAACCTGCAAGATGATATAAGTCAAAAGACATTTAAAAGTATGTTTTTATTTTTTGAAAAGAACATTGTTCTAAGCTATTCAATATTGGGAACTGGCAAACCATATAATTCAAGAGATACTCTGGTGACTGAAGTTGATAACTTGAAAAAATTGGTGGATATTTTCAGCATCTTTAATAGATCTACACCACATCCTCGTTGTCCTTTTTATAGTGAAAATAAGGATTTTCAAAGTTGATGATATTTTTCTGAATGCATCTGGCAACAACATAGTTAGTGATGTCATTATGACAATTGACCTGTAAATGGTTTTAAGTTCTTGATAATTCATAAATCATTTATCCACAGAGGACATGTTCATATTTCTTAAAACTTGAAAACAGACAGAATCTTGATCAGTCATAGTGCTAAACACACTGACACTGCTGAGCTATCTACGATATCCCACGTTATGACGGCTGAGTTGAGTTGGGTCATGTTCAGTTGGCGCAATGTGAGGCCAGACTAACTTGGGCTCACCGTGGCTTCACTGCACATTGCATTTGACTTACTCAATAAGTAAAGTTTATCCAGTGTCACGCAGCAAAATACCCAAGTTGCTTTATTTTACAACACAAACAGTCACACTTACTTCCTTCTTTTTATTTCTTTTTATTTCCTTTTTTTTCTTTTTGACAAAAATCTCATTGATGGAAGGTCATATCCAAAAAATATTTCAGCCAAATAACTTTACAATTCAATTCCTTAGAGTACTAATGAAAGTGACACGATTGTAAAAACAAACCCGAGAGCCCTATATTATATACAGCTTCAAACTACAGGTAAAAATTCACAGGAAGCTGCAGTCACAGCCAAGAAACAAATTAAATTGAAAGTTACAATACTCACTTTGCAGTGTCTCTTGCATTGTGATTTTCACTGAACAGAAATTGTGCTTCCTTCCAATTGCCACATGTCCCTCCATGTTTTACTATTGGTGAATGAAGAAAAAAAGGTATTTTGAGAGGATAGACCAGTGCTGTCATTTAGTCTTTTCAGCCAAATGTCAAGTCCCTCAGGTCAAGTCTCAGTTCTAGACTTAAGTCCTTTGAGGGCAAGTCTTAGGCAAGTCTCAAGTCCCTGAAGGCAAGTCTTATGTCAAATCTCAATTCCCTGAGCGCAAGTCTTTTAAGTAAAGTCTCAAGTCCCTATAGCTCTAAATGTTTAATAACTCAAGAATCTTTCAATAACTCATTTTGAGTTGGAAACTGCTGATACACATACATACATACATGTACAATGCTGAATGCACCGTTAAAATAAATGAAATTGCATCCTCCGAAATGCTTGTATCATAAACAAATATGTTTAAAATCTGGATCAAAACATAGGATGGATGTGCAAATTGGTATAAATCTTCTTTCAGGACATACATGGCTATGGTCGTGGAGTGTTAGCTCAGTGGTTAACGCCGGTGCCTTCCAATCATAAGGTCCCCGGTTCAAGACACTCCAAGATAAATGTATGTCGTCTAGTTACAGAGTTGTTGACAATTCATAATCATGGACGTTAAATATGAATGTAAGAGACTGACTTCGGTCAGCTTGTGGCTTTGATAAGTCAATGAGGCTTCTTCACGAGTTCCTGCTTGCAGGAGAATCTAAAATACATGGTGTACCATTAACCGCAAGTTTACACTACTACGTGAGAAAGGACGCTGAAATGCTATGGATAGCTACCAATCACATTGTGCATTTTTCCCATTGCTAACAATTATGATACTTATTTTGTTTGGTATAAGAACATCAAACTGAAAGTGAAGGAACTCTAAAAGGTACACCACAGGTAATGAAAAGACACACAGTCACTGGCAATTGTAAGGTACAATGAGAGAGATGCATCTTTAATTATTGGTATTTTAATCAAATTTCATAAAAATTCTCTTGAGAGATATGCCATGTACTGTACATTGCCTACTATTTAAAATTGTGCAATGACTATTACTTGCCTGAAAGAACTGACATAGTTGTTCCTTGGAAAGTCTCTAAATAAGTACACACTATGAAGCAATCTATCGTATTACACAATCTCATGAATCATTCTACAAATTTTTCTCTCACTTTGAAAAAAAGGCATAAATTAGTAATGCCCTATTAGTGCTCTTCCAATTTTACAACTAGACTTTGTGCCCTATTGCTACAGTAGCTGAAAAGCCCAACATGGTGCTCTATCATTTCAAGGAAACTCCAAGGCAATTTCTAACTTGTCCTAAACTATATGTTGCCTTACCCTCTTGATCCTTAATTATTTTGACCCCAATTGACCTGTATTGTATAGGAAACTACACAACAATGTGTGGTACTGTATATTTCTTGCCGACAGGTTAAGTGATGCAGACCAATGACGGCGAACGATAAATAATTAAAATATGTACAAATGAGAACCAATACTAAAGGACAGTGCCATTACAACCATTGTAATGATCACATTTTGTGTAAAAACTCAAGCATTTCAACTCATCATTTATCGTATACTTACTCCATGCTACTTTCTTGTCCTGAGAAACACTAGATGAAAACCAAGCCATCACTCCGGCAAACAAAGGGGACCCTTCTTTTTGTAGTACTCTCCTTGGTCTTCCTCTTCTAGTATTTTTGGACATGATTATAATTGGAACTAATAATATGGAGGAAAAAAGTGTTAGCCAGTAATGAAATTCCTGAGATTGAAAATCAGTTCTGACTGAAATGAGGACGAACCTGCTCAATTTTTAGTACAAAAATAAAGCTCAAGTAAAGCTGGTTTTTGGACAGATAAAACTGTAAAAGTTGGAAACTAGTCGTCATCAGAACCATATCACACGGTTTTAGATGTCATGTAAACTAAGTCACTGCCAAACTTCTTCTTATTGTGATCGACAGATGTACAGTATTACACTTCAAAAGATGAAGATCTATGTGGATATCAGGCACTGATGTTTGGAAAGAAACAAAAAAAAGGAAACAGTACAACTCACATAAAGTGAAAAGTTTTGAACAAGTTGGAACCTAAATATTCAACTTTTGTCTACTTAAAATGAATTTATGACACAAAGCCTATTTAGATCTGATATGATAAGAATTAAGTCCACAATTTCAAGATCATTTGCCATTTGCAAAAAACACTTACAGTGATCAAGCAGTGAAATCTTTCATGTTTGATTGTGTTGGGATATTTTCTCCATGACATGGTGATACTTCACACAATGTACCAGAGTTCAGGAGTTTTGAAGGATATTTTCAGATTCTCACTCAAAACTACAGTTGCTGTGTCAATTTTTTGTTACCTTACTTCTCATGTCTAGAAGAAAACCTTGAAAAAGTCAGGTAGTGGCTATCCCACATCATGGCCAGTCATGAAAAATGGGTCACTAACATTCTGTCTTGCCAGTCCAAACTTTGCAGGCCTAACTTTAGGCCACTAATGTTGCATCCCATAGAAGTCATGAACCTGACCTAAGTTAGAACCAAGCTACTTGCCCAAGTCTAACTTAATCATTCATTTTTCTTCTGCTAAGATATAAAGAACCATCCAGCAATTGAAGTAAGTTACTATTACTAAGCCTTGTGCCAGTTATACTTATACTAGCCTAGGAGTTGTGGCTATAGACTATCATAGCAAGTGATGAGTCTTACTTTTCAGCTACTGTACAGTAGTAGCATGGACACTTCGAAGTTCGGACACCTAAGCCTTAAAACACCCCAAAACTATATCTTCTGGTCTAAATCACCTGCAAATATACGTGATATGGTGGGAGAATTGTGTTATATTACGATATACGGCCAAACTTTCTTTCCTGCAAACTGTTTTCACGTTGTATTCCAAGATTGAAGATTCTTCATGATTGTGGAACTGGTATTTCTTTGCTAGAGTATTGCAAAGTTCGGACACCCAACCCACAGTGTGGCGCTAGTGATAAAATTGGTGGCGCAGTTGCTCTTTCAGTAATTATAACAGACTTCATAGATCTCTGTCATTTTATTGACAAAGATGTAAGTACTTTCTTGCACACAGGTCATTTTGGAGAGAAAATAACTGTAGCTTCGTACTTTTGGTGAAATTTGGCTCTTCCTGTAGGTTGTCATGGTGAAATCGTGTATTTCTTAGGGTGTACGAACTTCGCAGTGTTCCGAACTTCGCAATACTGACTTTACTACATACTAGCCTACTACTCAATAAGGCCCAACGTTACTTTATGCCCTAGGCCTAGGCCCTATCAATATCATAAGAACTTCGTACATGTCAAAATTTAGGCTAGGCCTAATCTGTAACCATGTAAGCGAACGGCTAATCTGTAATCAAGCTAGCCTAGCTTGATTTATTGTAATTGGTCTAAGTTAGGCCTACCGGGTACCATTACAATTATATATTGGTTACTAGGCTTACTCGTCGTAATATTGACAGCTTTAGTCAGATATAGTTGGGCAGCGTTTCAGTAAGCATTTTGTTGCTTTTTCACATGTCAAACATCCATCTCAATTTTGTTGTTTTGAAATAGTAAAATTTCATTTACTTTCAAGGGTCTCCGGCTTGAAGCTAGCAGCTATTAAGAGCAGACAATAACAACAGCCATTTGGTGTACACCGCGCCGGTGTGAAGCTAGATACTTATTCCGCGTTCCTCGTTCGACATTCGCGAAATAAGTAACTGTAGTAAACATGTTACTTATTCGATAATGGATTCGATATACAACTATGGAAAGCCTTTTGCTTCCGTACGAGATTATCAAGATTTTTTCGTCGAAAAAGTACATTTATGTGTATTTTTCCAAAGATAATGAGGTTTTATCAATGGGTCTGAAGACGATGTAGAAAATTACCATAATCCGTCTTCCCCGGTCCAAACAGTGCTTGACCAATTCACATGACCAGTGGCGTAGGAAGGTACTTTTGAGTGGGGGGCTGAAGACTGATGGCCGGCCTGGGGGAGGGGTCTAAGGGGAGGGGGTGTCCCCCTCCCCTTTGGAATTTTTTTGCATTTCCAGGTGACCTCAGATGCAATTTGGTGCAATATAGCACACTTCAACTCTCACTCCATTTTGTAAAGAATTTTGCATTTTCACCTGGCCTTAAATGCAATTTGGTGCTCCAAATGAGATTTTTTTCTCATTTGGAAATGAAAAAGGGGTTTTCTGACTTGCGGAGCGGGGGGGCGGAATGATACTTCCGCCCCCCATATTTTTCACGGGGGGGGGCGCCCCCAGCCCCCCCCGGTTCCTACGCCCTTGCACATGACCAATATCACTTATTAGATGGATGTAACGGGATCACGAATAAAAAGTATTTGGGGCCTAATCAAGACCAGAACGCCTTAGATCACCAAACCGATGGTTAGCATGAACTCTAAGGGCATTGTAGAAGAGTACCACAGTGCGTCTTGCCCGGTCCAAAGAGTGCTTGACCAATTAAACTGACCACTAATTAATTACTTCTTTAAATGAGTGTCACGGGACCACGAAAAAGCTTTGGGCCCTAATCCATGCAGCACGCCTTGGATCACCAACCGATGGTTAATATGAACTCTAAGGACAATGTAGAAGAGTACCATAATGCGTCTTGCCCGGTCCAAAGTGTGCTTGACCAATTAAAATGACCACTGCATTATCACTTATTAAATTAGTGTAACGGGACAACGAATAAAAACATTTGGGTCATAATCCATGCAGCACGCCTTGGACCACCCAACCAATGCGTCATATGAACTCTAAAGACATTGTCGAAGGGTACCATAACGCGTCTTGCCCGGTCCAAAAAGTGCTTGACCAATTAAAATGATCACTTCTTGAATTAATGTCCATCTCATATATGTATCGTGCGTTTAGTGTCAACCGGTAGCATTACAAATTGCACTTTGGACGAGAAAGTTGAGCAGTGATTGGTCTGTTGAGCGCTCAACGGCGCTCAACCATTGGTCTGTTGAGCACCAGATAAGTACTTGGATGGGTGACCGCCTGTGGAAATACTAGGTGCCGTAGACTTTTTCATTTTTCCTCACCCACAACCGCACCCCTTTATGTCTTTATTTCTTTGTCACTATTGTTGTGTCATTGCAATGAAAAGTTCTCCCCCCCCCCCCCGTATACAAATTGTACTGCTGTCGCCAAAATGAGTATCGATTTGCTTGTATCTGCTCTTATGATACATTACGAAATTTCTCACCGGAAAGATCGAAGGATGCAGACAGGGGAAGGGGTAATGGGAGTAATGAGAAAAGAAGAAACCAACCATAGGTGTACCATAATTATGTACGTATTGCTGCTTACGACGGGAGGCTTAAAATCATTATCAGTTTCTTGCCGTGTCTAGAAACATGGATAAATCCTACTTCGGGTTATGAGAGGGAGAGCAAATCTAAATGGGTTACTGCGATTTGCAATTGCGCGCAGATGACGAAGAGGGAGGGTGGAGGTGCCATTCTGTGGTGGAACCATCTGGTTGACTAATGTCACACATCGCTATGCACCGGGGACTTCTCGCTAGCTCAGACCCAATTCCTTTACATCGTACCATTACACCTCCTCCACGACCCTTCTGCCCCCCCCCCCCTCATATAACCCTCTTATATAACATATGGTTACACTTCTCATTGAAGCGAACCCCTCCCCACTCCTCTCAATCCGCCCGATTTGAAAGAGTGTCATTTTGAGTATCGATTTGAAAGGAAGCATAGCATAATCTTAAAATACTGAAAAGGTAGAAATTGAGCATAACTCCCAATTATAATTTTTAAAAAGAAGTTTGTAAAGGTAACGTCCAGTGATCAGAAAGGTATGCAGAAACTAAGAGACATTTAGTAAACTTAACCTCTCCTTAACAAGCCGTCACGTAAACACGAATGTTCATAACAATTTGAGTAGTAAAACAATTGAGCTGCATATATAAGCTGGGTTGCGACAGCATTTGTAAGTATGTTTATAGTTTATATGTTTAAAAATACCGCCATCTAATTTAACGACATCGTCGAGGGGTTTGTTTTCTTTAGATGATATATCAACACAATATTTCGTTATGGATAACAGAGAGGATGGACTACGGGTGTGGGGAGTAGGGATTCGGGATCGAGAACTACTGGGAGTCTTCATTGCAAGAATGTCTAACGAACAGAGGAAATATTGAAACTGCAACTAATAACGAGTTCGAGTCACTCCAAGATTAATGAATGTCGTCCAGTTACAGAGTTGTTGACAATTGACAATTCATACTCATGGACGTTAAATATGAATCTAAGAGACTGACATCGGTCGGCTTGCGGCTTTGATAAGCCAATGATGGCTTCTTCGCGAGTTCCTGCCTGCAGGAGGATCTAAAATACATACATACATATGTTAAACTGGGCTGGCTGGTAAATTATAATTCGGTATGATCATTTTAGAAGTGTATATCATGTCATTTAAAGCAGCTACTTTATTAGCATAGTTATTTGTTTGTGGCCATTTTCCCAAACCCCCTCTGATGCTTATGCAAATTTAATCAAGTTTTGTTATTGGTGGTACAGCACATGCGCATACACCTTTTTAGATTTCTTCATCGAATAAACTTTAATTGTGGCAATAAATCAATGACTACAGGTCATTCTAAAAATGTTATCTCCCAACCTTTTCCCCCACGTAAATTCCGTGCAAACAAAATCGTAAACATTGAAAACATTTTTCAGTGTTCTTCACTTTTTCTTCAGTAGGCCTTGAAAAAGAAATTTAAATTTTATTCGAGCTACTTTCACTACCATGATAGAAGGTTACAGTACTCTTTCGAAAATAGACCAAAGTCGACTAAACAAAACTGTTTTTTTTTCTTCTTCAGAGAACAGGAGACAGTACATACATATATAAGGGGCTGGCTATCAGTCACCCCCTTCCTTAATTCATCACAGAAATCCCGGCTTTATGAGCTCCAGATGAATCATGTAGGGGAGTCTGTGTCTATCGAAACAAAAGGAGAAAGGCAGCCGAAAACGCAGTTCGCCACGGGGGCCACTCTCTGGACAGTTTTAGTGGCGGGTTCTGAACAGATCAACACTTTTCATGCATGTGTGTGTACTGGTTTTTATACAGGAACAATCTGACTATATTGCATGAAGTCTTTGATGATATTTTCGGTTGTGAGCTTCAGTATTTATTCATTGTCACTTGTCAACATTCCAGATAGGTGAATATGCCACCCCCCCCCCACCCTTCCCGCCCTCTTCTTCACCCGACTGCCGTATTCTCCATTGTGATAAATCACCAAACTAAAAAACATAACTATACCCAAGGCACGTGTTTCAGTTCTCTGCGTTATGGCTAGGCCTATATCCTTTAAACGACAAGAAAAAGCAAAGTCAGTGAAGTAATGAAATTTTCAGTTTTATTCGTTGTGACTCAACTTAAATAATGTTTTAAATAATAAAATAAACAGAGAGAAAAAAAACAAATGGAAAATCTGCAATAAAGAATATTTTAATGAAATTTTAAAAAATAAATATAATTTTGTTTAATTAACTTTCCCTCGGAATAATCAAATTTATCAGCCGTCCCTAGTGAAGGATTTTAGAATACATTTGTTTTATCTTACAAATAAAAAACCCAAAAAATGTTAAAAACAAATAATTTAATTTTTAAAGCACTCCTTGAGACATTGGTTCTTAGTTGCTTAAAAACTAAACATACGATGCCCTAGTATAGACTTGTATGAGAACGAATAATTTGGAAAGGATTACTTTCTTAAGATTCCAGAAAAAGGGTGTCTCTCACGTTACGATAAACGCACTTAACAAAACATTTACCAATAATAAAAGGGTAAAAGCAGGTGAAATGCTTTACAACGGTCCCTTTGTTATCCCCACCCTTCCCAACCCACCCTTACCATCCCTCCCAACGTAACAGACCAAAAACATGTATTTCCATATTTCAAACTGAAAATTCCAAAAGTCATTGCTACAGTAGCATCTATTTAGTAGTTCGTAAGATATGAGTCATTTAATAACCAGATCTGGGCATGTAAGAATGCTGGTCAAGTGGTAACACACGGGGAATCACCGTGGTGGGGAAACAATGCATGCTGTTGACGCAAAGTAAAAGTTGCATGTTTTAAAGAAGATTATATCAAGTGTGTAAAGCAGATAATAATAACAAAGCTCGTTATTGTCTCTTGCCACTGAGTACTGCTAGTAGCCTATTCAGGCAAGCATATCTTTAATGTCGTCTGTAATGATCTTGTAGTACGGTCATATGGAGGGCAGCAGATACTCATACGCTTCGTACTCAATTTTCATGAGAAGGTTCATCATTACAATTATGAACGAAGCCTGTATTCACAGAAATGACCAACAGATCTACTATACACGATATGTGGTTTTTGCTCAAGTGGTATCTAGCTTTGAGGTCATATAGCCATCTTCATGGTTATTATTCTGGTCATGACCGACACGTCGCTTACACGTTTCGGTGAGTTGAGTGACTGTCTACACACACGATATACATTTTAATACAATAAATTGGTGCATGTGGACTTTATTCTGATCCTAAAACGTGATTACGACAAACTTACATTTGGTTACAGCGTTGAAAATAATTTGATAAAACTTTTTTTTAAGACATCGCAAACCAACGTCCAAACTACGTTACAAATGACCTTGCAGAGTAACAGGTACAATAATTTCATAACGTAACAATAAACGTACTATTTCTAACGTCAGCGTTTAGAGTAAAAATTCAAGAAAAGTTTGTGATGAATGATTGACCATGCTTCATGATACATGTCGGAATAACACATCTAAAGTTGCAATGTGAATGTATTAAGAAATCTATATTTCTTACATAATTCGGGATTTCTCCCAACACTATGTGGTTGGTAACTTGATACACCGAATCCTTTTCAAACTGTTTTTTTTTTTAATGTGTAAAACACACTGATTCGGCTCACACAAGTCACACAAACTCACAACTATTGAAATATTACCTGTAAGGATAAGAAAAGCAATGTTTATGTAATAAAGGGAACTAAACGCCTATACGTAAACAACAAACATCTGAGTATATAAGGCACAAACACATCCAACATATCAAAATATATAGTACAGTTATTATGTAAGGCATTTTAATTCACCATCACCAAAATGATTAATCACATCAACCAATAACAGACAAATGAACAATAATTAAAATAAATACAAATGAAATCGATACATTTGAAAGAAAGCCTATATATCTGAGTATAACTGGCATGGCTTGTGTGTCTACGACATGAATATATTATTTATTTATTTTTTGTTCTATTTCTTCTTGAATTAAATCTATCAACTTTGTGATCATTACAACAAAGTGAACAAACACTGAGACAAACGAAAAGTGTAAATAAATTCTTTGAGTGTTCTTTGTTTTACTTTTACTTTCGATGTTTGTCCCGATAAGTATAACATAGTATTGGTGTCATCAATACAGTATTAAGTGTGTAAGATTTACTATAGCCTAACATCACTGATTCTGTAGTGTAAACGAACTAATGTATAGCCCAGATGAGAGAGCTAGGCTATTTGCCTGAGTGGACATTCGTATTCATTCTTTGGTACCTTATGAAAACGACTCGTGTGAGTTGTGACGTATTTCCCTTCCCTTCCCATACAACACTACCTTATTTCCCTTACTTTTTACCCTTGCAACTTTGGTAAGATTCAGGTAGGAATGGCTCTTGTTTCAAAACTCCCTGGATAAAATCAATAATAAAGTCATCTATTCATTGTGGAGGGATAGTATATAACGGAGGCCAAAGCTTCACCCCATGCGGAGTCCATCGGTAAAGAAATCTGAGCGTAGAGTGAGTGACACAGTCACAGTCGTTGCTGGACCACCACGGCTGACCACCTACCCCTACGGCGAGTAGACGGGTATTGATGCGGGGGAATGTGGGCCAGTATCACAATCACTTAGTGACCCAGCAGCACTCGTAGGTCTCTTCTTGACCATGGCTGGATGGAATCCATCGTGTCTCCGGGCGTGTTTCATGAGATGGTCACTTCTCATAAACCTCTTCTCACAAATGGGACAGCAGAATCTCTTCTCCCCGGTGTGGGTACGGTAGTGGCGAGCCAGTTCATCGGAGCGGGCGAACCTTTTCAGACATTCGGCCCACGTGCAAGGGAACGGACGCTCTCCTGGAAGATACAAGACAAAAATCAAACTATACCGTAGGCTATATGAAGACTAAATCTTATTTCTTGTCTATAGTTATCTATAGCGATGGAAGCTTACATTTCAAGGATCGCCATCATTATAGTATGATGAAATAAACATCAAACTAGACAAATATGCAAACAATACAATACATTAAAAAGAGAGGAAAGAAAATAGAAGAAAAGAAAAGAAAGGATTGAAAAGAAACAAAAGAAAAGGATTGAAAAGAAACAAAAGAAAAGGATTGAAAAGAAACAAAAGAAAAGGATTGAAAAGAAACAAAAGAAAAGGATTGAAAAGAAACAAAAGAAAAGGATTGAAAAGAAACAAAAGAAAAGCAAAGAAAGAAGGAACGATAAAATGAAAACAAAGAAACGATCGGCTCGCGCCACACGAGCCACGTGTTTCAAAGTAAACAACGAAAGAGGCTATATGCGTAATTCTTTGTTGTCCGTCGCGTGCCAAAGAATATTAACCACAGGGAGATAAAATCCTTGGTGCAAAGGTCACATTATTCAATTTCAGCGAAGTTTGAAAGAAATATTACACAGTGGTCAATCCCTAACCAAAACGGGGAATTTCAACGGCCTGTATAGACATAGCTGTTTAGGGTAACTGACAATAGAGCCATGGTTAATCAGTCCATATTCAAAGCAGGGTGTTACTCCATCCTGATCAGGGTAAAGTCTTTGTTATTGTGGTAAATACAGTCAAAGAGGCTTTGAGATTTTCAACCATGCTGTATATGTTTTTACTTTGGAGGGAGCAGGTGGAAGGGGGGGGGGGGTGTCAATGAGGTGGTCTGTCAGACTATTTCACTAAAGAGTTTATTCTATTTCCCATATATAAATGTGTACAGAGACAGACAGTTGTTGATATTATTATTATTTCCTGGCAATGGTTTTGCCTAAGGTCATCATGCAAGGAGAGTGACTTACATAGTAACCTGTAACCAGGGAGTTGTTATGGAACTCCCTGCTGTAACATCGATAACTTCTCTCTCACGGTAACGTCAAGAACCATAATTCACAACAGGAAACTATATAAGGCCCTAACCGAATCGACACTGCGCTGTGTTCAACGCCTATATAAGAACATGTAGGGAGTTGTTAGAACAGCAAAGCTAAAGGGGCATTGTTTATGTGTTCACCCGGGTGATCGGGGACTTGGATGTGTGCGGGGGAAATGCCCCAGTTACCCCCGTATCACTCCCAATTCTCCGTGTGTGTGTGTGCGGGCGGGAGGGGGATATGCCCCAGTTACCCCCTTATCACTCCCAATTCTCCGTGTGTGTGTGTGGGGGGGGGGGGGGTATGTCCCAGTTAGCCCCTTGTCACTCCCAATTCTCCTCTCGATCACGCCACTGCGAGCTCCGCTCCAAGACTCACTTTCCTAGCCATATATTGTCGCTGCGAGTGGGGTCGGTGTGAAGAGAAAACAGTGCAGGTGCTGCCCAGGCTATTGCATATTATTTACAGTCAACCGTAACAAATACTTTCCGACGCCTCCTTCAAAGTTTGGTCGTCTTAATGTAATAGCTTAAAGTCGTCCAGCTATAGACGACACACTCAGTCCGGAAACAATTTTGGGAATTTTGACAGCTAATTAAGAACAGTATAAACTTGTGGCATTCAGTATCAAATCTATAACATGCATATTTCAACTATAGACAAAGAGTAAAACGTTCGAAAATTCATGAACCATGCACGAATTTGTTATCAATCACATGTGAACCGACAGTTGATGGTTAATCCTTCAAGGTGATATGTTACATGTTTCCTGAACGTCACGATTTCTTATATGATAGATGTAACTGTAACGAACAAACTAACTTCCCCAAACAGTGAAGGAAAATCTTATTCCAATTGATGATGTCATTAATCGATGATGTCATTAATCAAAGATGTCATTAATCAATGATGTCATTAATCGATGATGTCATTAGTCGATGATGTCATTCATCGATGATGACATCAATCGATGATGTCATTAGACTTGGTCAAGTCTAATGACAACATCGAGCCACGTATACGCTTCAAGTTTTGTACGATTTTCTTTACTTGTTGTAAATGTCTTTTTTTTTCTGTAATGTGCTGAGTGTCCAAATCGAAGCTGTTTACATGACCTAATGAAGACCTTGGTTTCAATGTCAACGTTGTTAACAATAACAATCTTCCTTCTCAGACACTATTTTAAAACTATGATGTCACCCACACGGAGCCCTATATTTCTAACAGTTGTTTTCTGGAGTTGTTGTTCTCCACAACGACCTCTGTCATATCTAGGCTAAACATGATCGTTGGGTTTGCGTACCCTTTAACAAAACAATTAAATGATTCGAGCAATTTTATGACAGTTTCATTTCCCTTGCTAAACAAGTCATCAAAATGACGAAATATCCGTCTGAAAACAGTTGTTGATTTCGAAAGGGAAATGATGGTCGATTGATGCATTTGTGCAACAAAATGATCGATTACATGAATTGTGTATGATAGAAAACCTCGCACGTGTTATTCTGTTGACTTTCAATGTGAGTAAAAAAAGTAACAGAAAACTGAATATATACGAATTATTGTCATTTTTTAAGAGCCTGGGAAATGGATTCTTTTGTTGGAAAGGGGGATGGGAGGGGTTGGGAGGGGCAGTCTTGACTGGTTTTATATTGTACATACCGAATCTATACACATACATACCACACGATTTTCTACCTTAGAAAAATGTGAGGTATTATTTTATCGGATGCACAGCAGATTAAAGGGAATGAGATGACCACGAATTTTTCGCGAGTCCTATGTCTTGCGTCTTGTCTATTTGCACTAGCATTTCATAATTACTTTATGATACTAACCTTTATGCTGCAGGCATGGGAATGGCGCCTTCTGGATAATATGGGAGGACTGAACAAGAATGACAGTTTTAAGTTTTAAGTTAAGCTCTGGTCCTTTCAATTTTAAAACTTGCTTTCAGTCCTTTCATGTAACGGTCAGCAGGTCCAGTTCCACGATACTTAAGACCGCTTTTGAATGGTGGTTTATTGATTAGTTAGACTGGTATAAAAAAAGGCTTTACCTAACGGGAGGAGTGATCGAGAGACTTATCAGCTAGTGAGATCAATACGTAATTGACCACTGGTCAAACTTAACAACAATTTGATAATTTTAAGACCTGGACACTGACCCTCACACACATTCATTCAAACTTTGAATTATTCAAGTAGGTTAACTGCATGCAGGTTAAAGCATGACGCTTGACACTGGTGGTCATTGTAAAGAAAAAAAATTACCAAACTTTTATGGGTATTATGGTTATTAGTTATTACATATAAGTAAAAGAATGTAATAATTGGAATGGGTGAAGATAAAAGATATACCTTCATGATTCCCTATGTGTTTTATTCATTCAGTAGCTCCATACTATACCGGCACAAAGCCATAAAATAATATAGCGGGATGGAAACCGTATATAGTTTATTCAGTTATGTCAACTTGTATCTAACGGGTCGCTGCGTGAACCGCAGACAATATAATAAACTAAATTAGGAAACTTTTTTTCTTCTCGAATCGAACAAAGGATGACGACATAAGGTCATATATATACAGACTTGGATTGAGACATTTGAACTATCCTCAGCAGGAACAAAGCCGCAAGAAAGAAGAATCAGAATACCACGCAAGGCTACAGTTCCTCCTATATATATATATATATGAATACATTCTAAATCAAAATTAAACAAAAACTGTTAGCAAACTGCTTATCCACTATAGAGCCTGTGTAAGAGAATGTGTAAAAGTAAATGGGCCTGATGTTTCGATCCTAGCAGGATCTTCTACAGAGGCTGACTGCTATATAGGAAGATCATGCTAGGATCAAAACGTCAGCCCCTCTAACTTTTACACATTCTAAATAAGTTACAACAACTGTGAACTACAGACACGGAGCTTGGTCCCAGGGACAACAGGGAAACATGGGTTATATTTGCCATTTGATGTGATCTAATAGGAATCTCGGGGAGGTTGGACCGGAAGGGCTACGTCGTCATCATCTGTTCAGGGAGTTGTTCCATAACGACCCCCCTGATCTGTCACACCGGATATTGACCACGAAATATTCACATTTCATATACCTGCTGTGTCGGGAGTTCGTAATTTCACCTGCATGCAATTACAAAGGTTTTGTGTAGCTTTGCGGATGGGGTGTGAACGAATGGAGGGGTCGTGGTTACGAGGTTTGTGTTTGTGTGTGTGTGTGTGGGGGGGGGGGGCTATTATCTATATATCACGTGCAGTTGGCGTACTTACATCAAACTGCATAAAAACCACCTAATAATTTCAAATATTTCGACCACGTTCCATTATGCTGAAATCCACGTCAAAACACATTTTATCAAGTGTGACTTGATTTCTATGCAGAGCTTTATAATTTATTACAAGTAATTGCCCCAACATACAGCCAACAATTGCCACTTATAATAAGAACAAATTTATATGGCGGCTCCCAGCTACATGCACTATATAAGAAATACCAACACTGAATTGCGAAAGTCTTGCGCAATTCGTGGAGGAAATTGCAGTGATACGGTGGTAATTATGCTGGTAGCTAAAAGCAGACATTACATATTGGCTATAATCTAAGATGATGACATATGATGACATATAAACAAACACGTACCAATGTCCCACACACAAAAATGGGGGAGGCACCGAGAAAGATATTTCCTGCCCATTCAACCATCCTAGTTTTTAGAACAACACCCTGTTATATAGCAACAAATTTCCCTCAGAATTTTTATTTTTGTTTTAGGTTTTTTGCTGATGTATATTTCCGGCTGATGTGAAAGCACTAAATACAACAGATGTATGTAGTAAGGCTATAGATAGCAAATCGGACAGAGACGTAGTGATGAAGCCAGAATTTGGCAAGAACATGGAAATTGGCAATATTTGTAACATGTGGCGCGGCATGCACATTTGTCATGAGTTTGACAATGAACCATGAAGTTAAAGGATTGGATGTATGGTCCCAAATTTAAGTCTTTTAAATCAAGGAAGGCAACTCCCTGGTCAAAACACAAGCAGGGTTAACCCAAAACTTTGAGATCCACTAATTTTTTTTATTTTTATACTATAGACGGAGTTTGCTCAACTTGGCAGAAATGTTTGTGTTCGTATAGCAACGGTTACCTATAGAAGAGCACTTTGAAATGCAAATGGTAAATGGGTACTGTCTATATGGGATCTATACCTGAGACCAATACTATTACTACTTTAAAGTTTCATGACGGCCTAGTATAAGATTATCGATCCCAGGCTAGCTGAGGATAGAATGACCATACAAAATAACCCCTGTCCATTCTCTCTATGGGTAGCACTATCGATTGTAGGTGTGTTTAAACTTTAAAACCCTTAATTGTCAACAAAGTGGCTATATGTAAGCACAAACAACACTCCAATTTGTTATACCGTTATGTACTCTGTAGTAGCCTACTGTGTCGACTTACATGCGCAGTAGGCTGTAAAGACATACTATCAGATGCGGCAAACCACGCCAACGGTCGATATCGAATGTGGCCATTTATTAACAAATGTATAAATAAAGTTCTCGATATACACCAGTTGGGAATATCATACTGCTCTTATCTGTTTGCTAAACTATAGAGTGGGTGGGCATATGAACTTATAATTAAGGGGCGTATTGGTAAGTCAACGCAATAAAACCCAACGGTCGACAAATATAATTGGTATTAATATTATAGACAAACATTGGTATATCACACACATTAAGCCATTGACATACTATATTTTGCATGTTGAGGATATCATAAATTACTTTAAACTGTGCATGGAGAAGAAAATCTATTGGTATACCGAGTGCAGGTACTTATTAATAGCTAATCACCCCCTCCCCTCCCCCTCCCCACCCTCCCCACCCAAAACAGTCGATTCTTCATCTCACTTTTACACTGTATTCTAAGTGTTATTGTGTTTTCTTTGTAGCTCAAGTACTTGTAGTTACATATGTATTAGTCAGTTGTGGTAAGAAGAAGATGGTTGCCTATATCCACACAACACTTAGATAAGCAAACGACATATATCTCAAATATCAACGAAACCAAAATAACAGAAAGCAACAAAGCGCTCACGCAACGAGGCAATCTTATTGAGTCACATGCTGCCCTTTTACACAGTGACAGAGCGATAGGAGGCGTGACCAAATGAGGCCAGCAAAAGGTAGGAAATATATAACAGACTTTAGTACTATGGCGTAGTAAACTGTCAAACAAAGAAAACGCTATACAGACAAAGAATTTATGCCTTACCTGTGTGGGTCCTCAAATGTGCCTTTAGATGTGACGATTTGCCATAAACTTTATCGCAACCTTCATAATGACAACAGTGTTTCTTGGCTGGCTTCTTTCGATTTGATGTTGATGTAGGCTTTGTTGAACGAGAGCTTCTTTGTTTACCTTTCTTCTTCACCACGTTTTCTTGACTAACTTCCCCATTGGCATTGATTCTGAGTGTTGCATTCAAATCTGTGGGAGACACATGGTTTGTGTGACAAAATGGGTCCGAAATAATTTCAGGTGGGTTATAGAAATTAAATGTAGGTGACGGAATCTCTTCACGTTGTCTGTGTTGTTCCAAATCCGACAATATGCGGGCAACCATGTACAGAGGGTCGTGTGTATTATAGCTAACGTTAGAATATATGTTGTTGTTGTTGTTGCTGTCGATAGGTCTTTCGTAATGCTTTTGGTTCAAGTTCCTGTTCATATCCACGGGAGAAGATCGCGAAATAGCGAGTAAACATTCGGCAGCCGCAGTCATTTCCATTGCCTCATGTGGTGTCGTCATCCTTTCACCGTAGCTATCCATATCGATGTACATGTATGTTACAATCCAAATTACAGTACAATGAATCTCCCGCGCAATCAATCACTGATCAGCTGTGAAGTATAAGGCCAAAGCTGTTGCCGGGGAAACCCAACCGGCTTTTTGCTCCTAAATAACAAAATCCACGGAAAATTACGAGTGTCTTACTTTCCATTCGATCAACACAAGCCGGCAAAAGTATCTGAGTCCTTTAATTTGGTTGACATTGCACGTTTCGTCTATATCCTCGAATTTTGAGTGATAACAGGTCTGACTTGCAGCACATTGTGTACGTCGTAGTTTCGTTCTTAACAAAGAGAAGCAAACGAGGGGGCGTAGTTCTGAATAAACATGAGCACAGACGTACAAGCCAATCGTCATACGGTACAATAGATAAATTTAGAAACAACTTATAACTATTCATATATCGTGTTACTACCTCGTTTTGTTTAGTATTGCGAAATACTTGCTTCGCTTCTTTGTTGCTGTTTCACAACAAGTGGCCTGGCTGGTGAAATAGCAAGGGAAACGACCTAAATTCACTACAATATCAAAATGAGGAAATCCGACGTTTCAAATTTAATTACACGTTTTGGTTGTATGTTTTACCAGGTCACTTCCACATCCGTAAAGTCAATGCATGATTAGTAAATGAGAATTATATATACTATATACAGAAATTAAGGCATGCACAGTGAGGTGAAACCGCACAGAAAACAAAATAGGCATATGTACTCATTTCAACACTGATACGTGCAAGGACCTAACATATTCGGGGTCGTGACCATTTCAAGTGGGCGAACCACTATCCTCCAGATTCTTGGGACAACCATTACTAGTAACACAGGCTGGGTGTGCATGATAGTCGATACACCCGTGTTTGATGTCGCAGGGTAGTAAAACTATAACACGGTATTTCCCCCTTCCAGTTCCGCCATCTTATTGTTCTTTGTCTTTAACTGTTGTTGTTTTTATTTAAAAGAAGCAGCCAAATTTAGCGAGACCTAACACTACTTTCAGGAACTATAGTAAGTTATTAGGCTATGACACGTACAACTGCTGGACTTAGTGCAGGCGCAACCCAAAAGTGCATGTGTCATGGAAAACATTCAATGGGTCATGGGAATTTCTAGACCTCGGAAAATTTACGGACCTTACCACATTTCAAACTGTCTTTTATGCATTCTAGGGAGCCATCACGTATCGTTCTGGGAGTAGGGCTTAACCCCCCACCCCAACAGATACAACAGAGTATACAAAAATCTTATAGTAACAGTACGCCCCTGAATTCAAAGCCATCAATTCTGAATGATGGGGCCTAGTTAGTCGTGGCCCAACAACGTATGGTTCTTGGTAGGAGGACTTTATCCCCCTCCCTCTGATAGGGTTAGGGATAAAGTCCCCCTCTGAAAGGCAGTATACTACAAAATATTCCAGCATACAGGATAAAAAAATGATATCATGTACATACGGTACAACCTAAAAAGTCGAAAATTATTCAACCTGGTTTCAAAATACAGCACCATTTTGCATCTATAGAAGCACCCTTCAATGTACCAAACGATCTCATAGGGGAGGGGGACACCTCTCCCCTTAGACACTTCTCCGGGACGATTTAACATCTTAACTCCGCCCACGATACTAAATAGGTGGGTCATGCGCCACTGGGCTGTCCTCATGAAACTACTAGGTCACGTGGGTCTAAAAGTTTGCGTACCGCTGATGTAAATAAACCACGACATGAAACCAATAATGTACAGTTCATAACTGAAAGAATGATCATTTCCCATTTTCCATATCAGACCGTTTACTAAATATATTCGCAAGATTTGATAAATTGTATTAACAAAGAGGCCATGTAAATTTGGGAGGATATCTGTTGTTCATAAAAATGTTCCGCTCGGAATATATTTCGCGTATATGTCTTCCCGATGTCCTCCAATGAATGCTTTGGAGTTTTCGCGAAGGAGTACAGGGCAGCTAAGCCTTTTTCGGTAAGGCTTGTGACTTCTGTGAGAAGGGAGTATTGTTGCCTGTCAGTGAACAACAAGACAAAGAGTTTGGTGAAATGCCCATGTTAGGCATTCTCCTTTTCGATTGAAAAAAAAGGACTTTCGCATTTTTTCTCTTTAACTTCAACCAAACAAACTATTAGGCCAGGAGTGGATAGATGTATTTCCAGCCACTTGTTTCTTCATTACTTTAACACGCACTATACTACTGCACATGATTCTAGTTTGGGGACACTGACGCAACGACTTGAGTAAGGGCAACGTTCGAATAATTCAATCTACTCAGTAAACGTGTTCAGCGTGATCCATCTTTAATACTTCATAACCGACGTTTAAAGCACCAAAGTAACACATGACAGAACTGTATAGTTTATGGATTCATCCTATATTTAATATTTCATTTTTGCCATTTTAGTTAATATGCAACATAGCTGAATTAAAGAAAAAAAAATTCCCAAACAACTTCATTGAGCGACAACCGTTGTCTTAAAAACATTATAATAAACTAACAGAATGAAAAAAATGCAATATATGACACAAACATATGGTTCATATCCCTATTGGATTAAAGGTCCATTATGCATTGTATTGTACATGTTTCATATTCGAACCAAGCCCCTTTTAAATATGTTCTCACTTACTTTTCATTTATCATTAGTGTCAGCCTTAGATTTTATCAATGGTCAAAGGTATATTCTGCTACAATTGATTTGTTAAGTTAGTCTCACAGAATATTCTCTGTTTCAGGTGTCACAATATTTCTTGTTTGTTCTAATTGTGCTCCATTGTTCTGTTTATGTTAGATAACTGGCTCAAGTCAATCTTGAGTCACTTCAGATTTATCTCTCATCCAGACAGTTTGATATTCTACATATATATATATTTATGTACACATATTTTCTATATCTATTTTGTATATCATATTTTATATATACGCATATTTTCTACATATACATAGTTTCTGTATATTTTCTACATATTATATAAGGTCTGACATTTCACCCTTTCTGTATTTCCGGATTTCCTGGGGGATGCGTCCAGAGGGGGTAATAGAGTATACAGTATGTTCTGAAAACCAATGCTGAGGATATCTTGTTCTATTGTTCTGTGTCATATAACATTTGCTTCTACCAAGCCCACTCTTTGTGAAATCACCCTCACTCTAACTATTTTCACAGTTCCTAAAACAGCAGTAGTGATAAACTGTTTACACCAATATTAAAAGAACAAACAATGTGTCCCACAAATTTTAAACTGTTTACACATTTTATTTTCTTATTTGCCTATCTTTGATGTTTAGAATTATTTCTATCATTCCAGGTGTGAATTTCATGAACTCAAAGTCACATATAAAGTTTGTTGGACATGTACATCATCTTTCACTTTATTCTTGGAGTATTTGAGTACCTCACTGCAATTGCAAATTCAACACACTAGACCGCTTTTTTAACAGATTTTACAGCACATATGCACCAGATCATCCATGCTGTTGAGATAATAAACAATCTTAAAAATATCAAGGATTGTAGGGTTACTTCATTATTATCTGCACAATCAAGTGTATGGGTTTGGTCTCTTCAATACCCTTGCGATGCAATCCTACATGATACAATATTATAATCTATGGTTAGTTTGCAAGTATAAATATTCTATTATTTATAATTCACGTGAAACAAGATTTGAAATAATATGCATACAATAAAGCTAAAATTTCTATTGAAATCATTTTCCTGCCACTACCTGGGTTGAATTGAATGAAATATTGGTACAAACCCCATTCACATGTTATGAAAGGTACCATGGCTTCTGACTGCCACCCTTTGCAACCCCCTGAAAATATTTATATCCGGACTGCACACAACTACAGGCCTTAAAGCAGCATTTTGCATCCTTTTCTATGATTTTTCTCAAACTCACTGACTCCACTATGCCATAACGACATACATAACTAGCTTATCTATTTAAATCTTGTGGCATAAAAGTCGAAAAATTTGCAACTTGCAACTTTGTTTTTCTCCAAGATATTTTCCGTTGGGATCCAAATAAACCTCGCCCATGATATTAATATTTAAACACTACGAACGTCATTGACCAATAGGTAATACAACACCAGCTTGATTTGTGTACAGTCTATATGGCAGTTGTACCAGGGAGTTCCATAACAACTCCCTGGTTGTACCAATGCAAAGTACTAGAAAGCTTGTTGAAACATATCAGTCTTCCTAGAGAAGTTTTTGTTTCCTGCTGCAGCGCCATGTTGTGTCAGATTTGTAGATGTTTTACTCCTTCCCTCCATTGAAAGTAGAGGAAGTCGTTTGTCGATAAGTCTTGGTTTTCGTAACTCTGACCGGCCAGCTCCAGCTATATGACTCTGCTGAAGAAGGAGAAAGAAAAGAGTTATTTACTGCGGCGCAATTAAACCTAATTAAAACTTGCTCATAATTCTCAAGGAGTAACATAATTAACCAGAGAAAATCAGAAAGGTGTGGGTGGAGGGGGTCTATATGATTGTCATTGTCACCAGGAGTAAAACGATGGGGAGGGGGAGCACAGTTGGGGTTTGTGGGGATCGGTCTTTTTTTTTTTTTTCCCCCTCCCCCAAGATATAAGCCTGTGGTCCCATCAGTGGCGGAGCGTCCATACAGTCAGGGGGGGGTGCGTATGCCCCCCCTGACGGACTCAAATGGACTGCTGGCGCCCTTTTCAGCTTTTTACCACATTTTACTTATTCGCGGTTACTGACTTTTATTGCGCTCTCATCTACCCTTTGACATTTTGTCACATTTTGTCACATTTTGTCACTGTAATTTGGCGATGAAACCTATTTATTCTTCGTTTATCTGCAAAATAGCAAGGCCCGGAAAGGGTCATTTCCGGCAATCTAGGGAGTATCTTTACTCCAAAAATTTCTGTACGCTCTGCGCCAACCTGTGGTGGCGCTCCGCTTAGATAGTGTCGAAAGCGCCCCTACAGACCATTCTCGCCCCTTCTGACCAATACCCCTAGCTCCGCCACTGGGTCCCATGGACTTGTATAGTTGGCTCACTATTACAATTTTAACCCTGGTTTAAACTTACCCATCCTTCAGTATCATTCTTGCTTTTAAAGGCCTTGTGCTTTTAATGAAGGTTCCGTTTACATACTCTTAACAAGAATCCTTGACACTGTATTCCACGGACACTGCATCATTTATATGTCTCAAAGTGGCTGGTTTCATGACTTCAATAACAACACATATTTACAGAACCGTTCAAGGTATCATGAGGCTTATGAAAGTTTATTAGTATTTCATCATACCTAAAATAGTGCCAATTACTAAGAATGAACTTTATGACAATAATATTGTCTGCTTTGATTGTTTTAGATAAGATACATGTATTTGGCCTGCTATGAAACTGTTTGCAGGTTTAGGGTTTGAAGAAGACAAACTTTCCTGCAATAAACATTTGACAAGATTCATCATTCTGTGTAGATCTATAACATAATATATACATCTATAACATAGCAAGCACATCCACTTGCATTAACTGGCCTGCTAGAATACCTACTTTGAAAATGGAACTAAAGCCTCCATTTTACCGTAGCTATTTCATTAAGTTCAAACACATCTGACACACTTTTATGAAGACTCTCATCACAAATACACAATGAGAACCAGAACGTCTCCAGATATTGATGATCAAAGTAACTTGGTAGATGATTGATGGCTTTACTCTACCAGTTTACCATCAAGTTGACACCAAAGTGACAATTCTATTGTTCACATGAAAACTTCAACAAGAAATTTCCAGCTGACCTCACAACATTTCCACACATTTGAACATATTATTGTCTAATATAGTCCATCTTAATATCTATGAACAATATGGAAGGTCATAATCTTTGGGAGCTGAATATACTTTTAAAAGCTACATAGGTTTTATATTAAAACTACTGAAGCTTTTCCATGATTACTCACCAATGGGTTAAAATTAGGTGCAGACACATCTGATTTCTGCCTCGTCATCCCCAGAGAAAGGCCTCTCAATGATGTATCCACCCGTACTGGGTTTGTCGAGGTGAACATCCGATTAAAATTCCCCTCCCTATTGCTTAACTCCAAGCGGTAACGTTCTATTTCTTTTTTCAGTCGATCCATTTCATAACTGGTTTCCTTTTTAGATGTGAAGAAATGAAATTGTTTTAGAACAAAAATAATTTCTCATCCTGGTGTAATTAAGTACTGTATCTGATACTGATACTGTAAAATCATAATTATTTACAAATATTGCATCATGAAACAAAAAGGAGTTAAAAAGGATTGCACAATACCACTTGAATAACAAATGCACTTCATAGCATCTCTGGGTTCTTATCCCAGGAGACATTTGTTCCCACAACAGTATATTTCCCTTTCCCACCCCCCCCCTCACCCCCCTGTTGTTAAAATACTACCCATAAAGGCATTGAAGACTGGCCACAAACCATGTACCGCGCTCTGAAAAAGTTTACTTCCGTTGCTTGCAAGTGAAGTTTTTTTCTTGTCGCTACAAAATGCATACAGTAATGAAACGTGATACCTTGTTATCTTTTATCCAGACCTGAGATGTCCATCCCTGCTATGTACACTGTGTTGTGGATATTGACAGCTGCTGCATGTACTGACTGTACACTAGTGTCTAATTACCGACGGTACATATGTGTATTTTCTGGGATTGATGGTGGTGTCTAACACTTCTGTTACACCTCATTCGAAACTAGGTCAGATTACTGGCATGAGACGTTTCTTTGTGTGCGAGTCTTCACACACTTTAATCTGGCTGAATCATATTTTCCTAGAGAATTTTTGAGATGCACTAATCAAATTTTATAAGGAAACATTTATGCATGGATCCCCTCCCACCAAACAATGGAACCTCGTGAATTTAGTGATCAACAACAGTGTGCAAATGTAATGATCATAATTCATATCAAGGTATCAGTTCAATATTAAGGCCCTCCCTAGGCCCAGGCTAACACACTTTAATTTTAACTAAAAAAAGCCTCCTTAGAAACCCACTAAGGTAGCTAATGTTGGCCATTTGGTGTAGATTATGGCAATAATTACAGGGAAAACTTACTACACTGCTTTTTGGTATGTTCTCTGTACTTGCACTTAAGACTGGTGAAGAAGATTGTCTGCTTCTTGTTCTAGGCCTAGACTGAAGCTTCTGTATCTCTTTTTGTTGACCCTTTAGTTCTTTCTCCAATACTTTGATCCTTTCCTGTTGATTCGTACGGAATTTCTCACTTTCCATGAATTTTTTTACAATGTCTTCCTTTTTCAGTTCCACCTCCAATAGCCTGTCTCTCAATTTCAAGGTTTCTTCCTCTGCCGTTGATTGAAGCTGCTGTAAATTTTGGATTTTTAAGTCTTTTCCACGTGTAATATCCTCTAACTCTGAAATTTGCTTGAGGTATCCCTCACTTGACTTTGAATTAGCTCCATGCTTTTCTTCTACCACTTGCTTGGTATTGCTGTTGTTAGAAGTATTTCCATTAATATTAACGTTAGTATTTGATTCAACATTATCAACAGGTGTAAGCTTGACACTAGCCCGTCTAACGTTACAACTAGTGTTGTTGTCGTCTGACTTAGGCTTAACGTTAGACAAGTTATACGTTTTAAGTTCTTCTCTGAGACTCACGATTTGTTTTGTCAGAGATGAAATTTCCTTATCAAGATCACTTATCTTTGAAGTATACTCTTTCATACAACTCTCCAGTTTCTTTTCATGTTGTAGAGTGATTTGGCTGCATTTAATGTCATTTCTTCGCTTCTGCTCGGCAAGTGAAAGTTCCATCTTTTTGATACGGGACTCGCCATCTTTGACAACATTTGTTATTTCTTCTTCGTAGGCTTTCCTTGTCAAATCTAACTCAAGATCTTTCTCATGACTCTTTGTGAAAAGCATGTGCACAACCTGGGTCAATTCAGCAACTTTCTTGCACATTTTATAATCAAAAGACCTTTTGATCGTGGTCTTCGTCAAAGAGCCCAATTTGTCCCGACCGCTGCTGGACGTCGCCATTTTGCTTGCCTGGTTTCCGTGGCGACAATCAAGGTCACTCGTGAGGTCACATATCTACTGTACATTACTAATCATGAAGAAAAACTGAACAGACGCTTACACATGTTACCCTTTGGTTTATATAATAAAAAAGGTAACAAATTATTAGCGTAGCTGTCTCTATTTCAAATGATTTCTCACAGGTTTGAACAAGATTTATACAAAACTAACATCACAGTATGAAGGTTAGCAACGCGCCACAGGTTGTCTGTGGAAAATCGGTTGTAATGTCTGTGGCTGAAACCGCATTAGTCATTTGTGTATTATGATGGTTGTGGTCCAGTGATTAGGGAGCTGCAACACATAACATCACTAGATACAACCACACAGGGTGAAATATGTTGGCCAGTAAATTTCAACTGTGTTCTCGTCAGGAAGGAAGCTTACCACCTTATCCCATTTTACAAATGCTGCTCTCACTACCAGAAAAGATCAATAGGGTAGGGTTGTTGGGTGGGGAAATGGTCTTCCCCTGAAGGTAGTCAAAGAATAGGCCATGTACACAAAATAGCCAGGTGGAAATTTCGATATTTGAAAGACCCAAAATGTGCATTTCCATTCAAATCAAATACATGGCAGCTAATCTTGACAATCTGCCATGTGATTAAAGATTCTAGTTACTGACGCTCGGTGATCCAACCATGTAAGTAACAGACAAGAAAAGTATGAAAACAGCTGGCAATTTCCTATATCCTTCATGTAGGCCTTGTTTGACAGCTTTACACCTGTAACAACAGGGTACAGCAACTCCCCCAGCCCTGACCTCCCCATATCAATGGAATACTAGAGAAGGAACATGCAATACAAAAAATATAACAAAAAACACACAAAAGAAAATAAACACAGAAAGATAGCATTCCTTCTTTGTGTAGATTTTTCCAATAACATCACTCTTCATTAACAATTCTTAATTATTTCCAGTGACATCAATGTCATAATGGAACAATAAATATATTTCTTTCACTAGCAACTATGTACGAAATAACCTGCATATAAATAGTTTCTCCATACCAACCTCTTTCTAATGTTGACAAGTGCAAATGCCTCTTGTACTGATTTCAACACATAACATTTGTCAAATGTGTACCAAGTGAGCACTGCTCACACGAACTACACAGAGACTTCATGACACACAACTGATGTCTCAATGCCAACTATAACAAGGGATAATTTTGTCGGTTAGAGTAAAACTTGTTCGCAACATGTCAGCTACTTTCCAGATAATACTTTACATTCACCATAGCAAAAGCTAGAATGCTAGCAACACTATAACTAAAGAGTAACAACGAATGTTCTTATTTAACAACCACATAGGAACCACTTTTTTTTTTCTTTTTTTTTTTTGCTTAATTAATTTGTTGCTTTTTTATTAGATTTATATTTGATTTAGATTATATGTACAGCACCTTGAGTTTGTTTTACATTGCAAGGCGCTTTATAAATCTAATTTATTATTTTTATTATTATTATTACTAAAGCTTACATTTTGTTGGTTCAAAACTTGTATTCAGCCTCTTGTTTATATGCCAATACCTTATAGTACATTATATTCACATATACCATTGCTGTGGCCGAGTTGATAAAGGCGGTGGCATTTTGATGCATTAGGCTTAGCAATCGGGAGATTCGATCCCCGGCCAGGTCATAATTAAGGTTTTTCATCCAAGCAATCTAGGGTTTTCCCATCTGAAATGACTTTCTAAAATTCAAACAATTCCAAATTTGAGTTGAAATGTTGAACTGGTAGCCACCCGGCTTGAAAGTTGTGATCCACAAACCCTTGCGGGCTTCTCCCACGTTCGTGGTTGCTTAAGCATTGTAAAATATTATAATATTGATGGTCTTTATCGTACATGCTGTTTAAAACAAACTTACAAGACTCACAAATAAGTGCAGTCTGGGTTTACGACCATTATTGGGTCTCTGGGAAAGTAATATTTTTATGCATCTGGGTAACTAAGATTCAAATAACAAGCAAAAACAAATCAAGAAACTTAAAACGAGAGTCAAAGAAACTTTGAACAAAAACCAACACTACATCTTTTCATAACTGGTGGATGCTACGCCAAAGTTACTGCCACGTTAACGAGGATTTGAAACAAAAAACAATAGAACTCATCATAAACGTTCACAGACACATAACATTCCACTATTAATCTGACTAACAAACAAATTCAAAGTAAATGACAAATGACAAAGTAAATGAGTCCAGATCCTCTCAGACTAGTTCTGTCTAATCCTAGGTGCATCTTTATATATAGTATTTCAATCTTACTTCAATGGGAAACCTTTTCTGCTGTTTCCATGACAACACAGAAAGTTATAATTTCCTACGTTATCTGACAGTCAGTTCTTTCCGTTTATTAAAACCAAACAGAATCAATCTTTGATTTACAGCTAATCATAACATCATGATTGGTCATGACATCTTTTTAATATTGCGGAGTATTTTTTCAATGTTAACATTTGGTTAATTTTTTTTTTTTGGTAGAAAATTGCATGAATTTTTACAAATAGTTTCACAGCTGAACTGTCCAGTCTCCAAGAATGTACAACCTGCTAAACATAGATTGTAATATATATCTTTGAAGAACATATATTGGATAATTTCTGAATAAATGCTGGTAAAAACATAATCATAATGAATAACCAAGAGCTAGTGTCATTATCTCTGCAAGAACTGACAAAAACAATATATATCTATGACAAAAATTGTCAATATAAAAATAAAAAAATAAAAAAAATGAACAAGATTCAGCTGGGGGCTTGGTTTTACATTTAGACAAAAACTTAATATTAAGAGAGTGAACAGGGTCACATCAGTAGATGTAAAACACAAACTAACACAACAAACATTAAGAAATGTTGATACCAAAGGGCATGAGCATCTAAGATGCAACTTACAGAGTCTGAGTAATTTCAAATGGATCTAATTTTCTCCAATGATCCTTTAAGATGATGAAAAGTTATATTCTTGTACTACAAAGATGGTTGCAAGCTGTTCTACAAGGGAAGTGTCAGTTTTCTCGAAACTTGAATTTATATAACATACTCAATTTGAATTTAAGTTTTCCTTTCCTGACAGTATGAATGAAGATTCATTGCATTAAAGAGCAATTATGTCAGTTACTATAAATATAGATTATCTGTCTAAATAATGTTTTACAGTACTGCAATCAGTCAACAGTCAAATTCAAAACCCAATGGCTGAAAACTTTGTACATAAAAGAACTTCTTTTGTACACAAAGACTTTCAACTGACCGGTATTGATATTTATGATGTACTTTTATTGTTTTGGAAAAAAGGAGCAAAACTTGATGTCGGCTACAATTCATTACTTGGAAGAGGTCATAAAGTAGACTGGATAGGAGACAACACCTAAGACCGCTACTGTAATAATTCATAGTGTCATATTTTAATATAGAGTAGTGTACTATGAATTCAGACAAAGAAGTATTCTTCTTTGCCACTTTGATTAAGAAAGGGATTGATGTCCCAAGATCAAATTCCATTCCGGCCGAACATGGCTTATCTCTTTGAGAAGTACTTATTTCAGTTATTAACTTGAAGTCTGTTGCATGGGACTTGCAATCTAAATAACTGTTGTGCTGTTGGAACAGATTCCAGGATCAAATTGGATTCCTTCAGAACATGGCTTATCTCTTTGAGAAGTACTTATTTCAGTTATTAACTTGAAGTCTGTTGCATGGGACTTGCAATCTAAATTACTGTTGTGCTGTTGGAACAGATCCCAGGATCAAATTGGATTCCTTCAGAACATGGCTTATCTCTTTGAGAAGTACTTATTTCAGTTATTAACTTGAAGTCTGTTGCATGGGACTTGCAATCTAAATTACTGTTGTGCTGTTGGAACAGATCCCAGGATCAAATTGGATTCCTTCAGAACATGGCTTATCTCTTTGAGAAGTACTTATTTCAGTTATTAACTTGAAGTCTGTTGCCTAGGTCTTGCAATCTAAATTACTGTTGTGCTATTGAAGCGATCCAACCTCCATGTTTGGTGAATAACTCAGTTGGTACCAAAATGAAATGAAAAGAAAAGAGAAAAAAAAAATGCACTTCTTCCTTCTGTACATTACGTTTCTTATATTCTTTAAATTTATATGTTATGTATAAACAAAGCCACTGCATAGCTAGCTACTCCATTCTCTACAGCAAACCCACTCATATTCAGATTGCTTGGCAAACACAATCCTCTAATTATTTTTTTTGTCTTTGTATAGCTGGTTTTAAACGTTTCTTCAAGGTGCCTTAACCGTACATGTCCCCAGCGGACGCTCTCCGATCCCTAAATCCAGTGATTTGCTTCTCTTGTGTTCTGGAATTGTCGGTAATGAAGCAGATGGAAATGACATATTCAAAGATGATCTGCAAGGATAAGAAGGGGGTAAGGAAAAAAAAAATGTTAGGTGAAAAAAATTAATTAAGAATCTTGGGATTCGTGGTAAGGTCTTGTAATGTATCTGTAAATTGACAAAGGATTACCCAACATAACTGTAGAGTCATAACGCTCTATTAATAACTGGCAGATGGACGTCGTTTGGTACGGGAGAGTAATACAAGGCAAGATGAATCACACATTGTAGTTAGGGTACTTATCTATCCACAGCACACTCTTGCTTACTATTCAAGACTTATTTTAATCGAGGTATGAGAGCCTTATATAAGCTCTGTTGGATGTTCATGTCACTTTAGGCCAGGGTTGTTCAACCTTTTGCAGAGGAGGGCCACATGGAATGTTGATGATGAAGGAGGGGGCCGCATGAACCCTACGATCGATTTTTTGATTTTTTTTCGCTAAGCCACAGGCAACAAAATGTGAGCACTGCGCGCGTAGCGCACTGATTTATTTCCCTACCTGATAAAACAGATGAATAAAGTCCAGCCGCCCCCCCCCCTCCGCTGAGAGAGTGTCACACAAACTGACCTGTATGCAGTTTTTTGGACCCAGGAGGTTCGAATGATTGATTATATAGCTTCAAATTGTTATCAATAAATCTGCTCACTCAAATTTCGCACCGTAGAGCATCTCTGGCGGGCCGGACGCAACCCTACGGACTGTGGCCCGCGGGCCGTAGGTTGGACAACCCTGCTTTAGGCAGTAGAACAGACATAAACACAGACTGAAACTAGCTAACCTGACCTCTGACATGACATGCATACACATTTGATATGATGGGTACTCTTCGTTACCTGTTATGCCTCATGTGGCTCTTGACGAGGTGTCCCGCTGCTAGAGCTGACATCAGGGACAGTTCTCCAGCAAGTACTGTGGCACAGACTATCTTGGCCAGCTGACAGGCATTACTGCCAGGCACCTCACTGGATGCACCCTTCACTCCAAGCATCTACAGAAAAGAAGATCACAAAATTAAAAGTCACTGTAATCAACTAACTAAATCAAGGCTGACTCAACACACAATCTACGGACAATTGAGCAAAAAATCAATGAGGTTATGATTCCTCCTGAATGTGTAACTCCACCTATGGATAATCACCATTAAGCAAAATGTCTATGTGAGATTTTCTTTTCAGAGGTATCAAACTTCCCCTTATGCTCTCTTTATTCATATATGACACACTTTACTTGAATATTAATAGAAAGTATCAGCTCTGATACAAATTCTGCAGGGAGATAACATATTGCATCCTATTTCTGAGAAAATTTTTTACAATTGTGTGTTATTATATTTCATCATGTTTATAAAAGTGCTGCCTTCTGTAGATATTTGAAGTTCTTATTTTTTATCTAAGCAATGCATTCTGCTCACCTGGAGACAGGAAGCCTGAGGGTGCAGGACGGTACCACCTCCAACGGTGCCAACCTCGATTGAGGGCATCGTACAGCTGATGTACAAATCATCACCGTGTGCTCCCGATCTTTCCATCAGAGTGATGCAGTTTGAACTGGCAATGTTCTGAGCCACATCCTTGAGGGCAAAAAAAAAAGGAAAGAATATGGAACCATTTAATAAACGGGGCATTAATCTAGACTTGGCGAGATAAAACTGAGTGATCAAGTTATTATGTTTGCTGCAGATTGTAAAAGCGATGACTTTCTGCTGTGATTGTTAATTCATTGTTTTGATGCAAAATGTTGAATTCACCTATTAACTTTATTTGACTGATTTATCATTATTTTAAGTGATCAATTTATCATTTTGCTGCAAATTTTTAATTTGATGACATTTAGAGGTAATCGTTTCATCATTTTTGCAGCACAATGATGAATTTGTTGCTTATTAGATTTAAAGAATTTGTCAATTTGTTAATATTTATTGAATATATTAAATTGTTAATATATTAACTGAAACAATTAATCGTTTTGTTGGAAATTGCTACTTTATTTACCAACAGATCTTAACATTCTGATGGCACCTTATCGTTTCCAGACACACATACTAGTTTTGCTCTAGACATCCCTATGAATACTATAACTGTGAATAATAACTCACCTGGCCAGTTGCGATGTAAATTGCTGTGACTATGTTCGCAGCATGGGCATTGAAGCCACCAATGCTAGCAGCTATTGCTGAACCAATTTATCATTTTGACAGACACACGTATTAGTTTTGCTCTAAATATCCCTATGAATACCATTACTGTGAATAATAACTCACCTGGCCAGTTGCGATGTAAATTGCTGTGACTATGTTCGCAGCATGGGCATTGAAGCCACCAATGCTAGCAGCTATTGCTGAACCAATTAATCATTTTGACAGACACACGTATTAGTTTTGCTCTAAATATCCCTATGTATACCATTACTGTGAATAATAACTCACCTGGCCAGTTGCGATGTAAATTGCTGTGACTATGTTCGCAGCATGGGCATTGAAGCCACCAATGCTACCAGCCATTGCTGAACCAACCAAGTTTTTACTGATGTTGAGATCCACCAGTGCCTCTGCACTAGTTTTAAGAACCTGCAGATAAATGAGAAAGAGGAAAGAATAAACCAAGGGAAGATCAGCACATTGAGCCATGTCAATAGCTCATACATACAAACATTCATATATACATATACATCCACTGTCTATAAAAACTATCAACAAACAGAAAATTAAAAATGTGAAAACATTTTGCCCAGATTCACTGCCAAGAGAATTTTATACACATCTCACATGTTCATTTTGCCAACATCTGTACCTGCTGTGAATCAAGGTGAAAAAAGTTCACTTGCATTTTCTTTGGTCTACAAGTGGTAACTAGTTATTGCCATGTCATGCAGATCCTATACAATATATCCTATCTAATTCATTTTTAGTACTGGTGCCTTAATTAAGTAAATCTTCCATGTAATTGAATGAAATTAAATTTGTTTTCCATCAGGCCATAGAGTGACCGATATGCGGAGGCACATTCTGTAATGCGATATTAAACAAGCCTGAACATACCCTCTGAATGACAGAAGCTGGAATAGTTGCTTCTGCCACCACTGATTTGCCTCTGCCCTGAAGCCAGTTAATGGCTGCCACTTTCTTGTCTGTGCAGTAGTTACCGCTGAGACTCAAAATCTCAACATTGTGGAAGATTCTCTGAATTTCAGCCAAAGACTTCTCTGTACCCTAAAGAAAACAGTAAACAATCAAAGACAGCTTTGTTAAGTAAAAGTAACAATTGCAGAGTGATATCTCATGAGTGGTTATTGCACAATTAAATTAGTTAATTGTATTGCTTCACTACAGTTACGACACATGAAAACATTTTCCACCACAATCACTCCTTTTTTCCTCTCTCTCTCAAGTAATGGGTATATTGGTATTGACAAATGCTACGGATTGTTAATTTCTCCCACCAAAATGACACAGTCATTGCTAATGACCATCATCACGATGACAACCCCTCTCATGGATGACATAACATCTTAGCCCCCACCCCCCCCACCATACAAACAAGAGCATCAATGACACAGTATCTCAATACTGGAAGTTCTAATTTCGATTCCTAGTTTCATATCTTTGCTCTGTCTCTACAATTATCAATATCAATATATATAATATTTTTGGTCATACAGTTTGACGTCAATGACAACAGTCAAATAAGAAGAGGCGAACAACTCGACCATATTCTTGATGCCCGCCTTGAGAAAGCTAGGCCTATCGACCTACTGTACGTTACTGTAGACTGAAGTGGTGACTACCATCAAAACTGTGTACACTTCCAAGTATCAAAACAACCCACGTTTTTCCATCTCAATAATTTTGACATGAAGATTTCGTGGATTTATGACTTGGAAAAAATAATGTAAAAGTAGAATATAAGTTTTAAATTGAAAGTGATGGGTGGCCTCCTCCTCCCCTAATAGCCACCCCAGTTCCTCTCCATTTTAGTATTTTCTTTTAATTCTTTGTAATTTGATGTCAATCATCACAGGTTCAAAAGAAAGCTAAACATACTTCTTATAACCTTATTATATCCTTATAAATAAAACATAACCTTATCCAATTTTTATAGTCTTATAAAAGTTGTGATGCTATGGCCGGCTTCTCTTTTATACATACTCCAGTGAAAATAAAATGTGATAGATTATAATTTTTGTTTTTAATTCTTTTCTTTTTTTGGGGGGGGGGGGTAAAAGAAATATACCAAACAAGCTATTAATTCATAATGATGCTTCATTCTAGAAATGCACAATATACACTCTATTCCAAATGAATAGTTGTTGTATTATCCCATTAACATTATGTTAAATTTATGGAGTCACAGTTAATATATAAGTTGGAAACTTAACTTAAAATTAAAACACACTGTAAGGCAATCAAAAAAACTTACTGTACCCTGGCCCAAAACTGCCTGAACACCACCAGTACAATGCTAATGTGGCTATTACTAAATGAAGGCCTAATATAGAATGCATTAGGCCTAGCCTAAACTTGTAGCCTTCAGCAGCACAACAAAGTGTATACGTAATTATACAAAATACCTGATGGGCAATCAAACAAACTTATCATGACTCTTGCTCTGAAAAACTACCTGAACAACAGAACAATCCTTAAATTGATATTACTAAAACCATGGAGCTATATACAGACGAAGTCCTAATATAAATTAAATGCAGTACAACAATGTGCATATGGAATTAGTGTGCAATACACTACCAGTACCAGCAGCGTATCTCACAACAGTACAGTAAATTGGTCGTGAGGGTGGCCATTTTCGTATATCTAACATGTAGCTGCCATGAGTCATAGCCAATCTGCTACAAACCAGACTTGGAGGTGGGGCTTGAGTCATAGCCAATCTGCTACAAACCAGACTTGGAGGCGGGGCTTAATCATCAAAAACAAGGAAACAAACAAGTTTTGGAGCGTGTGCAAAAAGGCCTTATTTCAACTGTTTTTCAGAGTGATTTGGCCAAATTTGGACATAAATCGGTGAGAAAGTCATAGAATGAGATACAATTCTGGAATAAAAAATAGTAACTTTTGTTGGCCTATATAATATATGCTTGCTCTGGAAATTCCAGAGAAAAAGAACTTTGTATGAAGACGCTGAAAAATTTTTAAGAGAAGAGAGTCCCACTTACTGTTACAATATCTCTATACATGTAATGTATTGAGATAAAAATTTAGTTGTACCCCTGGGTGCTAACTGTTTACAATTAATGTTTAAAGTCAAGTCACTACCTATAATCCTCCACTGAGGGACTCGAGGCGCTGTAATATATCTCTATGGTTCAAAATTAACATGAGTCTATCGAGTAACTAAATAAACAGGTGTCTCCCCCTAACATGAGGTATTGCAACTAACCTTAGAGACCATGTTCATCCCCATGGCGTCTCCTGTCACCGATTGAAACCTCAGGAACAGATGTCTGCCAGCTACACAGCCTGTGAGTTTCTCAAGTCTTGCAAAACGACTTGTGGAATCAAAGACTTCCTTGATTTTCTGAAAATTCTCTGCTTTCTCCAGCCAGAGCTTTATGTTACTATACAAAAAAAAAGAAAAAAAAAGAATAAGAAGTGCCTTCAATTAGGTACCAGACATTTCAGAACTCATCTTTAGCTAAATATATTAAAGTTTGAGGGCCTGGATCCTAGTAAGATCCTCTTCAGAGCCAGACTTGAATGGAAAGAAGACAGATGAAATATGTAAAACAAACGGATGGACGTATATGTTCAATTGAATCGAGTGGTAAGCAGTTTGTTGACAGTTTGTCTAGCTTCCCATATCTTGATAGCACCTAAATCAGTCATCGGACATCATTGTTGTTTGCTACCAGCTGTCTGTGCATGTTGACATCAATAATATGTTTTCAACTTTCTAGAGGATTGTTGCTCAGGATTGTCACTTGAATATGTTCCTTGTTATAACTATCTTGGAATGGTCTTTAATTTGTGCCGATAACATTACCTTACAACATTTAGTTGATACCTTGCTTCCTGGGCTGAAGGTAATCCTATGTTCCTTGTTATAAATATCTTGAAGTGGTCATTAATTTGTGCCGATAACATTACCTGACAACAGTTAGTTGATAACTTACCTTGCTTCCATGGCTGAAGGTAGTCGTACCACTGGACCTCTAGTCATACCATCATTAAGAATGACACTTTTCACACCTCCAGATGCCTGCAAAAATACAGAAGGTAGAAAACCAATGAGTGAACAAAACTACGGCAGTGGTCACTTTATAATGACACTTTAAAAAGTAGGAATCAAGTAAAAGTAAAAATAGAAACAAATTTCACAAACAAAAATTTCATAACGTTTTCTGGAAACCTTGGAATATCGGAGAATATCTAGGGAACACACAGCCTCAAAATGCTTGCATTTGCTGCAATTAAAACCTTGGATGGTTTTTCTCACAATGTGTTACTCAGAGTGGTGTGAACACATACCTGCAAAGCCCTGCATCCTCTGTTAGTACTGGCAACTAAACACCCTTCTGTTGTTGCCATGGGAACTTGGAATTCTTGGTCATCTAGTCTGAGGGGTCCAGCTACACCAACTGGTACTGGCATGTAGCCTAATACGTTCTCACAGCAAGCTCCGGAGACCTGCAAAGAATGACATTTCAGGTTTGGCATCTATTAAAATATTATCAATAAAATAGACTTTATGAACCAGATTCATCTCCTGATATCAATTTTAATCTGACGCTTGCAGCCAACAAGTAATAAATCTTGATCAGGGTCAATATCACAAGCCTGCTACATATAATTTGCATATAGTTTGCATATTCAACAGAAGCCAATCTAATGCTACAGCTCACAAGTAACACATATTAATCTGTGTGTCCATCACACAAGCCTGATAAATAATTTGCATATTCATAGTATTTAAATGCTGAACTGTCAGGGGTATTCAGTTTTGTTTACAATTAGGTATAATTTGGAGAACATCTTTTGACAGGTTCAGGATAAAAGGATTTAGTAGGTAAAGTTAAGCCTAAGTAGTGGCTCACACATATCAATCTGACAAAATTAACAGAAGCATGCTACTTACGTTTGTATAATCGTAGTATTTGAAAGGTAAATTTTCCAGCGCTGATTTGTCGTGGAGCTTGTTTGAGAGTATCTGTCTACGAATGTTGATCCCCCTCTCTGCATTCTGTAGCATATCTTCTAGTTTGTAGGAAGGAATGTGTTTAAATTTCACCAATAATTTGACCTCTTCATCTGTCAGCTCTGATGAATTTTCCTGTAAAATACAAAGATTTACACAAAATGGAGACTATAAACTACATAGCATTATTGGTCGGTAGAAACATCAGGTGACAGCTGAATTTGTTCTTAAATCTTTGTAATAAGTCATGAAGCGAAAATATTTTAAGTGTCAGCAATCAAATTATAAAGTTAGACATTTTGCAATCTGGATATTGGAAAGCAATTATTTATCGTCAGGCTAACTTACTTTTACACAGCAATAATTTAAGGCAGAATTCTCCATGTAAAATGTGAAAGAATAACCTCCCCATCCTCCTCCCTCAAAAAAAAATAAACTGAACGTACTTCAGAGTTGAAAATGCGCACACACTCTTCGAGAGGTCTCGGTGGTGAGTCGTTCCTGGGCTCTGTTTGTTTTTCTTCGTTTTCTTTTATCAGTGGTTTTTGGTTATCTTTCTCTTCACTGCTGTTTTCTGAATCGCTGCTGCTCTCCCCCAGAGAGAACACTGCCTTCTTGCCGCTGCCAGTAGCAAATTCAACAGGGTCAGTCTGCATTCCCGTGGAAACTGGCGAGGGTGATTCGATGACCCTTACTTCCTCAGTCGCAGGATCTATCGACAAGAAAAGCAAACGGATTGTGATAAAGAGGATTGATCCAGTAAACAAAACTGCTGCGGTAGAACAAAATGCTGGACAACAATTCAAGATACCAGGATGTCTGCAGGACTATCCTCAACTTCCACTCAACACAAAACAACATCATCGCAACCAACTGTACTAGAAGCTTAAGTCATAATTCAGCTTACACCTCAGCAAAGTGCAGTGGAATGGTAAGGCACATTCAAAATTTCTACAGATTCAGACAATATGGAAGTCAATAATTCAAAGTTCACTTTGTTCTTTGACAATATGGAGTAAGAAGTAAAGGAAAGTAAAATGACCCAATGTAAATGAGAAACCTATGAGCAACTATCTATCGGTCTGTCAAAATACTTTTTACCGTGTCTACAATCTAGTGCATGTTGGTGCCTGTAAAAACTGACCAATGAACTGTGACATACGCTGCATCAAATAATGGTTTATTAAAGGTATACAGCCGACCACCGCTTGAGACAAACGGCTGTTAAAACTGTTCATAAACTTCACGTACCTCTCAGCTCTGGTTCTATTTTGCCATTGCTGGAAACATGTCCATTCGCAGGTTGAGCTTGGGGGAGTTCCGTTTTGTCATAAAATATGTATTTTGTAAATAAGACAATAACCAGAACAGCAGTGATTACTTCATCAATATTGGGTTGCAGAAACCTGTGCAAGATAAATATACAAAGACAACTAAGCATAAAATTAAATACTCATTTGGAAACTGTTATTTAATTAAATAAAGGAGGGGTGAAATTGGACTTTTACGTATTATTTAAATCATTTGCCTATACTAATATATCTGGAAATATTCAAAACATGATGGATAAAAGAAAAAACTTGGTCATTCAATGTCATGTGGGACAAAGAAAACTACCCACAGTGTGAATTAAAGTGAAATTCCTTTCAAAGGTTCTATCGCACATGAAGTTGGCTGGAAATCATCCAATTCCCTGACAGTTAATAGAAAATAAGTTTTGTGATTTGGAGAACCTAATACCTTGTTCATCCAGGCTGACACAAGGATAAGACCTTGTATATGAGTTAGCTGTTACAAACGGTCGTCTCCTGACCAGATGCAGGGGAGCGAAGCCTTGATGAATAAAACAAAAGTAAACTTATGATTCACCCACCTCCAGATGTAGAACTGCCAGAGTGGTAATGTTGGTTCCAGCTGTTGGGGAGCATCCCATCTGTTGATCACAAAGGTATCCTTGCTGATGATGCTGGTGGAATCCTCTACTTTATTCGTCACCCAGTGGTTGTGAGCGTGAACCAGGACCAAGCCCAGAGCCTGAAATACGGATGGAACGTATTCTAGCATTATGATTAATAAGATAGTTTTGCCAAGTGTCAAGTTGTTCTTTACTCCCAAGAACAGTTTCAGAGCACGATCAGACATTGTTAGAATTTCTGGCCTTCAGAGTCTTTTTATCAGAGTCAATCGATTGTGTTGTCTAACAACATGTTTTATGCAGGAACAACGCATTGCACCGAATGTCACTGAGACAGGAGAGCATGTTAGCTCCTTCCAGACAATTCCACTTCTAATAGCATTTTCCATCACAAACTTTGCTTTTATATTCACAGTACAGGTTAAGGATACCATCCCGGTCTATTGATCACCATAGCAGTCTGGATTACATCCTGATTTTGACAAAAGTGGCTGCAACACTAATTAGCTCTCATAGACCAGCAGCTGATGATTTCATCACCTATACCAGCGTTATTTTTCTGGTTTTGAACAAACTTTCATCACCATTTGTTACCCATTTCATAATCTTCGCATAAACTGCCCTGCATTTACCAATTAGCCTAATATTATAAACCAACCATCCATTACCAATGCCTGCATTATTAACAAGGCTAGCCATTGTTAAACTGGATAACCACATAAAGACAGAGGATTAGGCATGCTCACAAAAGATGCTGGATTCAAACTGCGGCATGGATCAACACACCTATTGTATGGATTACTGTGCAACTAATTGAAAAAGACCTATCATTCATTCAGGATAACAAATACCAACCTCTCTTCTTTTGCAGAAAAAGGAAATTACATGCTTAACTCTATAAATAACTTAATTCTGGATTAATGGACAATGGATATTAGATAAACCACCTGAAGAGCAGGGTAGGTAACTTCCACAATATTACTTTTTTAAGAGGGCTTTTTGACATGGAACACATGAGAACAAGCCAGTTGCTTAATAACTGTCAACAACTGTGAGTATTAAAAGAGACTAAACCAGAAAGACAGCGCACTCTGTGATTCCTTGGCATAAAAGCTTTCCAGAAGTTGCCTGACTGATAGAGCAACTGAATTCAAGTTTTCAGAGAATCAAGTCAAAACCAAACAGTTCTACATCTGAAGTACACTGTGCAAAGTGGGGGAGGGGGAACATGTTCCCCCACTCCACACGGTCACTTCACACGGTAAATGTTCCAGGCGGGGATGTTGTACATTCATGGAAAGAATTAAACCACTGCCACTCCCCCACCCCCTTTTCAACCTCACACAAGAAAAAAATCAAGAGTAATATATCTATTAGCACCACATTGTGTTTAGAGCTACTTATAGACTTCTTCAGACAGCACCATTTGACATCTAAACTGTTAACTTTCTACCCCCCACCCCCCAACTTTGGAGTCAGCTTCAAAGATCACATGGTCACACCCCCTCAGTCATTAAATCCTTGATCAGCCTCTAGCCCTTCCCTATAGGGTTCTTGCCCCTTCCTCAGTTGAGAGAATTTTGAATTTGGCCCTCCACTCCCACCCATTTTAGAAATCCTGTGCATGGCCCTGTTTCCACATCCCTTGACCATTGCTGAGGTATTTGTAACAATCCTTTGTAGACACAGACATCATAGCATTACTGATTAAGACTTGTACGTTATACAACCCTTTTATCTAAATTTTTCACAATATCCAGCACAGGAGGTCTGGCCTGTGAGTCACATAGTTTCAATATATATAGAGAGAGAAAAAGAGCTGAAGTATACTGTATAAAATCCAACTTACCATAATAACTTTCACTCTTTGTACGATAGGGTTTGGTTTATTATCTTCCTCCTCCTCTAGAACCTTGGTCAGTTGACCGAGCTGCCAGACCGGTTTACCACGGTCACTATAACTAGAAAGCTGTGGGTAAAGAGTCAAAAGAAAAAAATCTCCAATTACAATGGGCTAGAGCTTAAAGCGCTGACATTCTTCCAACATGTAAAATTATTAAACATTCTTCACTATAACTACATCTATGATAATATACTGAAACATTAGTAGCTGTGTACATAGTCTATAATTATGTCTGTGATAATATACTGAAACATTAGTAGCTGTGTACATAGTCTATAATTATGTCTGTGATAATATACTGAAACATTAGTAGCTGTGTACATAGTCTATATTTATCTATGATAATATACTGAAACATTAGTAGCTGTGCACAGTCTATAATTACATCTATGATAATACACTGAAACATTAGTAGCTGTGCACAGTCTATAATTACATCTATGATAATACACTGAAACATTAGTAGCTGTGCACAGTCTATAATTACATCTATGATAATACACTGAAACATTAGTAGCTGTGCACAGTCTGTAACTATATCTATGATAATATACTGAAACATTAGTAGCTGTGCACAGTCTATAATTATGTCTGTGATAATATACTGAAACATTAGTAGCTGAGTACATAGTCTTTAAATACATCTATGATAATATAGTGAAACATTCATAGCTGTATTCATAGTCTTTATTTATCTATGATAATATAGTGAAACATTAGTAGCTGTGCACAGTCTGTAACTACATCTATGATAATATACTGAAACATTAGTAGCTGAGTACATAGTCTTTAAATACATCTATGATAATATAGTGAAACATTCGTAGCTGTGTACAAAGTCTATTATTTCATCTATGATAATACAGTGAAACATTAGTAGCTGTGTACATAGTCTATAATTACATCTATGATACAGTAATACACTGAAACATTAGTAGCTTTGTACATAGTCTTTAATTACATCTATGATAATATAATGAAACATTTGTAGCTGTGTACATAGTTTATAACTACATCTACAGTATGATAATATACTGAAACATTTTTAGCTGTGAAAATATAGTTTATAATTACGTCTATGATGATAATCAGATGAAATAAACTACTAACGACTGAGAGAGTACTGACCTCTAAAACTAAAGAAAGACAAGCTGGGAAGAAGGTCATGAAGACAAAGTAATTAGCGATGACTGAAAGACAACCAAAACAGCACATCACCTCTAAAGTATGAATACCTGAAGAAAGAAAGAAACATAGGAAGATGGGATCAATAATTATTCTTACTACTAATGATTACCAAGGTATAGTATGTTAACACTGAAATTTACCCTTATTGTGAATACTTGTGAATATTATTTGGTTGACTTCTTCGTTAGCAAAATACCTACCCATCCATACTGGTTTCATCCAATTATAGTATTTTATGTGCAACACGAGTTGAACATTTACCACCTTTAAGACTGAACTTTGCAAGATACTGTAGAAGACCAAGAATTTCAACAATAGGCACATCTGGTTCATTCGTTTTTTTTTTTTGCTCTGCATTCATTAGACTGGATGTGCACATTTCTTCATCGGATCATGAGAACATTGTTCCACAAACTCAAGTTTTGAAACATCGTAATTGCAAAGGAGACTTGGAGGAACAATTTCAAAGAGACCTACCACAGTGTGCTAACTTGAAAGATTACTTTACGACATTGACAACGATTTAGTACTGAACGTACCTGACAGGGTCCCTACTCCGATGACTAACGTCATCACCAACGCATCGAGGGTGATCATTGGTCCGAGTATCGCCATACCCCGGGCGATGTTGTCAGAAACTTCTCGCGAGGTGCTGCTACTCAGAGCAAACTTTGCAAGTGAGCTGGCTTTGGATAAGTCAATGAGTAACAGGAAAAATGGCATTGCCTCGCTGTCGATGTAAAATATGATAAATGAGCAAAAATTAATAAAAATGGTTACGGATATAATGAAAAGGACTGACACGTCTCTGAGGTTTCATAGAAACACTTGGATTGGTGATATGAACTGAGGGTAATCCAAGTCTCAGCTCTAGATGTTTGATCACAAATTTGGCATTCAAAATAATAATAATAACAATAATAATAATAAAAATAATCATAATAATAAAAATAATCATAATAATAAAAATAAAAATAATAAAAATAATAATAAAAAATAAAAACTTGAAGGTTTACAATCTGGTACAAGGTCATAAGACTGTACAACCGTTAATCCCTGCTCAATGGTGAAGTGTTACACCCACATACCAAAGTGTGCACAGTTCAAACAGTCATTCCCTGAGGCACTACAGTGGGCCACATCTATTTGTACCAAGGGGTCTACCATTAGGGGGGGGGAGGGGATCCACAAACCGGCACACACAAGTATACAAATATGTTTACAAGTTATTTCGCCATCCCCACTTATACTGAGAGAAGAGAGAAAATGTGGATTAAGGGCCTTGCCCAACCAAGGATACAACGTAATGATCTAGCCAGGGCTCGCACAGATCTGCAAACCTTAGATCACAAGTCCGAAGCCTTGACCACTTAACCGCAACGCTCTCACGATAAAACACAAGTGAAACTCTCCAAAGGTAATTTCAACCAGCTTCAGTTTCAAACTTAACAATCGAATTAAGAGACATGTTCCTATCTTGACATGTCACACCCACACCCGGTAAAAGAGAAGAAAGTCTAATAATCTGTCACGTTATGACCACTTTTTACAATTTTTTTCATATTTTTGGTTTCAAACGGAGCCGACTGATTCACTCTCGGCCTAGTCCCCTTGCATCAGGGAACACTGTCAAGTGTTGCATTTAAGACTGCATAATCTCCGAACGAGCTGTCACGAGCCACAATTTCCAAATTGTCTATGTTTGCATATTAAGGTCTCTGTGTCAAGGTTTTTACATAACACTTTCCCCTTCTTGGGACAGTGTGGGGGCAAAAAGGTTTTTCGCCCTTTTACTGGTTAAAATTTTGCTAATGGTGACAACATATCCTAAGATATCAATTAGCATTAACAGGGAAGAAACTTAAGGTCAACCCTCTCTATTAGTCAACAGCCAATGAAAAGCCTACAATCCTCTCTCTATCTGGATACATAAGTACCCTTCACTCAGAAGAGCTCAGAAAGACTTACACAAGGGTGCTTGATGTGTGCCCGCAGAAATTAAATCGGAAAGAATTGTTTCCTGTTTGCTCAGTACTCAGCAGACTAATGAGAGCCCTTGTGGAAGTTCTTATTTCCCCTTCTTTTCATTGGTGTAAAAACAACTTGATCAAGTTTAAAGCAGCATTTTGCGTTTGGTCGCCGTTTTCTACTTTTTTGACATGTCCATCGAGTTTTTTACATATATCAATCACAAAACAGCAAACTAAAATATTAGCCAAGTTTTTCCCTGCCAACATCGTTAATTGGCGAGTAATTAAGGATATTTGCAGATAATGAGAAAAGTATCCACGACAAAATTCCACATTTAAAATTAATCGCATACAGTTCCCCAAACCCACTAGTTTGAATTCAACCAATCAGAGATGCAGCCGTTGCTAAAAATAGATTCAAGACTTTGCGTTGGTACAACCAGGGAGTTGTTATGGAACTCAATGGTACAACTGCCATATAGACTGTACACAAATCAACATGGTTTTGTATTACGTATTGGTCAATGACGTTCGTATTGTTAAAATATTCATCTTATGGGCGAGGTTTATTGGGATCCCAACGGAAAATATCTTTGAGAAAAATAAAATTGAAAGTTGCAAAGTTTTCGACTTTTATGCCACCATTTGAAGTAAGATTTAAATAGATAAGCTAGTTATGTATGTCATTATGGCATAGTGGAGTCAATGAGGTTGAGAAAATCATAGAAAAGGATGCAAAATGCTGCTTTAAGCTCCCACTGGTCCAAATGTCCATTACACAATGTGTCATCTGCTTTGCATATAATTTGCCTTAATTTTTATGCATGTTTTTATACCAAATGAGAGTCTCAAGATAACATCGTGTTGTATCAAGTTTCAACAACACAGAGATACTTCTTTGAAACTGCCACGTTAAAATAACATGAATAATAAACCACAATGTCGTCCGAAGTAGAGAGGTAATTAAAAAAACAATTGGACACCTGAATTATGAAGACCATTATCAAGAGACATTTGATGTGGAAATTTAACACTGTGTTGCCATGAAATATTCATACAATAAGCACTGCATGTTCTAACAGAGATAGAATGACTTCATCAGTGGCATTTAATTCAGTGAGAATAAAGACAAATTTTGTCTTCATTTCCAGACACAAACCAATGAGTATTCTCATCTTTGACATGATCTGAAACACAAAGCAGATTTCACACCAAAGACTTAGTAAAATGTGTGGGACACAAATTTTTCAAAACGGCACTATACAATTAATAAGTCTCTCGTTAGGTGTAGTCAACAGTTGTAACCATATCAATGGATTTGTTTGCTAGGTGAAGAAAAATAAAATTAGAAATGAATATTACCTGCCTGGTCGTAAGGACACAGTGTTAAAACAAACACGATGGAATATAACGCTTTTAAGTTCTACATTTGACCAGTACCATTTTAATACCAGACGTTACATAAACTCAAAACGTGTTACCGTATATAGATATATATGTTAGGATCATGACTTAAGACTTGTTAGCCCACCCAGGTGTTATTTGGGTATATTTTTTGGTAGCAATGTAGCTAAACAGTTAAATTTAAACAGTAAAATTCTATCTTTGGATTGCTCAAACCTACTGGAATCAAGTCTTGTCAAAGAAAGCAGATTAACAGCCACTATAGAGCAGGAAATCACAGGCTTGTAAATGTACAAAGTTTTTTTTTCTTTTAGCAGTGTGCTCCAATCTTTCTTATCACTTAAACTTACTTGAGTCCAGTCAACTCCAATCCAAGAAGCTGAATAACTGCACTAGAAAACAGAAAACTGGAAAAAATAGTGAAAAGACCAGCAATACCTGAAAATAAATAATAAAAAAATAAACTAAATATGTCAGTATTAAACAAACAGAAAGCATATAAAGTACTGTAATTTAATTCATCAACCTTTTCATCACTGTGGTAGCTTAGTCTCCATTGTTTACAAAGATCAAGCTCTAAATATATACCGCTTTACAATAATTTAATAGTATTAGAGCTAAAAAACAGTAGTAATCATTATACATAAGACATACTTGCCAAAGATTGATACAAGTCTAATGGGTAGCACTGGTTCACTTATGTAAAGAAAATGTTGCCAATTTGTCATTACTAATTTCGAGAAAAAATTGACAGCTTAAATTGATCATTTGGTACATCACAGGGTTAGAGTAAATTATTTAACTTGTTTCAGTATTTACCAATATTTTGATAAGAAACTATATCTTTGTTGTAATTGGAATGTAAGTTTAATATACAGATGATACATTCATATGAAATTAGGACAACATAGAATAATTATGCAAAAACAATGAATACTGATATTTCTTTGTTTATAACCACATTAATGTAAACTCATGTTCTATGCAAGAGCACCTATTCAATAAAGAACAAATTTAGCATTTATATAATTAATTAGTTTTCACCTCAAACCTGCTGCAACAGATTCATGACAATCAGTGTGTACAGGAAGGAGTAGATCCATAATATATCTGACCAATTTTGGGGTTCTACAAATGCTTTCATAAAGCATTTCAATTTTTTTTCTCCATTTTTTTTTTTGCTCTTGATATAATGAAAATCACTCCAGGTAAGATATAAAACTTGTTTCAAGTCAAAAATGAGCAACCAGAAAAATTAAAATAAGTTATACCAAAGAAGCCAATACCTTTCCCAGTTTAAGTTCAACAGTAATTCTTTAAAAATGCATATTTTTTGTAAAGGTAAACTCATTTTCCAGCTAATCCATAGCTCGATATTGATTGATCAAACGATATTACAAAACAATCCCTTGAAAGTTTTCTCAACAATTGTAAAAATCATGAGACATATGACTTGTCATTTTTAGTGGGTAATATTTGTTTCACTTCAAGACATGGGAATTCTTACCCAGAATGTATTTGGAACCGAAAGTTCTGAGCTTTGAAAATTGCAAATAAACGTAGAAGACAGCGAGGGCACGGGCCAAACTCATGATTATTACATCCGATGACATCACGTCCTGAAAAGAGAAAGAGAAAAATTTAATCTTTTAATAAAAGATATCCTTTGTGAACTTCTGTTCCAAAAGACCTTTTGTGAGTTGACAAAGAGGAGTTTACACACGCTCATCAATTCTCTGTATATATTATATACATGCGTGCGTTGTTAATTTAACTGTACTACGAACAATATGGACCAAGGAGGATTTAAAGTTATCCAAGTGGAATGCTTTGCCAATGCCTTTAAAAGCTTCTTGGGTACAACGTTTACGTGACAAATCTGATACGGGTCACTGGAAGACTGATAACGGTCACTGTAGGTCAACTTTTTGTTGAATTGTAACTTTTAAACAATATAACGTAAACAATAATTGTAAATATTAATAAGAATATTTTCATAAGACAGGTCTGCATTGTATGGTATTAAGGCTATGTTTGTTATACTCCATCCAAATATTTCAAGAATCAGATTATCTGGAACAAACATTTCATAAGAATTAATAATTCAACAATCTATTTTAATAAGATCCGTCAAGCTGGGACTATCTACATCAAAGATCTTTTGAGAAATAATGGTTCTCCATTTGGTATACTTGGTTTTGTGATAAATTTAATCTGACAAGGTTCCCTTTTACGACATTTTGTGGTATTTTTACCCCCCCCCCCCCGGCTTGGAAAAATTAATTTCCGGAAGATCATCTCATAATGTTATTCGAATACTCCAAGTCTTTCAAAAACGATTTAATCTCTCTCTTAATCCAGCCTCCAGTATTTTTGTTCCTCCACGTGTGCGATAAGTGGAACTTGCTCTTTAATCTCAATGATGATCACTGGAACATCCTTTTTAGAATCCTTTTCATACTTTTTACGAGACCAAAGTTAAATATTTTCAGTTAAAATTTTCGCACCAACTTCTTGCTACCAATAGGATTCAATATTTCATGAAAAAACTTAATAGCTCTGCCAGAAACCATTGAGCAACTATTTTGGGACTGCCATGTAACCTCCAGTTTTCTATTAGATATCAAGCAACTTTTTTTGAGAGAGAAAATTGTATTATGATCAATATTCACTTTTTTCTCTAGTTATAATTTAGCATTTTGATCGCCAAGTGAACTTTTTTATTTTGCATTGTAAATATTTAGTATATTACTGCAAGTTGAATGAGATTATGCCAAAATTTATTGTCAAGTTTTTTTTAAAAATTGTTATTCGTTCTGAAAATAAAAAATTGACATTAACTCTAAGCCGGACACACGAAAAAGGAATATAAGTTTAATGTTTAAGTAAAGAACTGTTTTGCTTATCTGCAAAAACTGTTCGAAAATTGATCTGTTATTGTTATTAAATGTTTTGTTGTGTTTAACTGGTTCTTCTATGTTCCTACACTATTTCTCTTCATTGACGATTGAATTGGTTCTCTTGAGAGTATAGTACGATTTTTAACATTGGTCAGTATCACATTTTAGAAATATTTCCTAGGTACAGTAATATTGAGATTGCATAACAATGTCCTATCAATGTTGTTATCAGAACTGTAAGTACAATTATGTACCATATATATACTTGTGAATACATGAGATGGTAAGCACAAAGCAAACTTAAAATGTACTATGTCAGGAGAAATATTTCGAAAATATTCAAGTTCAAAAATGTGGTTTTGGGATTTGTCTATCAAAAACGCATATATGACAAAATACAGAGAAGAGTCTGGGTGATGAAATTTGGAGACTCCTGTCGACTTTCTCAATTATTTGTTCATTAATCTTTCTTTGGAGAAACAATCAAATCAAATGTATATATGCCGTGCAACCTAAATAGTTGAAACATTCTTCAACATTGTTTCAAAAATTGTACAATATAACACCATTGCACACCTTAGAAGCACCCTCCATTTTACTAAACTTTCTCAAAGACAAGGGGATATTCCTCTCCTTAGAGCTCTGAACAACTTAATATTATTACCCCCCACCCCCCCCTCACCCAGTACAAAAAGGTTGTTGCACCTCTTACCAAAAGCAAAGTTTTTTTGCAGTAAACTTTGTACTAATCACAATGAGAGAGTAAGAGTTTTGTCACAAAAGTCCTTCATTGTTCTTAATTTTAAACCATACCTTCACATTTTAACCGCAACTGTTGAGGGTAATGTGATTTACTTTAATTTAATTTAATGAGTAAAAGTAAGTTGGCCTGACGTTTCGATCCTAGCAGAATCTTCTTCAAATGCTAAATGACAAGTAACAGTAACAGAAGGGACAAAAACATGCACAGAATACAGACAAGTTAATGAGCATGGTGAACACAAAGAGATAGATGTAAGGGGATTAGTATACAAGGGATGGAGAGAAGAAAGAAAGAAACCAACAGGGGAAGAGGAGAGGTAGGAGATAAAACAGTGGAGGGACAAAGAGAGGATTAAGGAAAGGAAAGGGAGTGGGGAATTTAATTTAATTTAAAAACAAAAACTGCAAAATCAGTTGCTGGGTCAATGGGTTGCAACATGTAAAAAGAAAGTTACCAGTTGCTATTATAAGCTACATAGATTGGAGTTCATTTGTTGGAAGACATGTAACAAAGTCATTAAGTAAATAGGTTGCTTTTCTCACCCGTGGTCCACGTATAAGCCTGATTATTTTTGTCGATATAAAGAAATCATACTTACACTTTCTTCTGTGCATCTGTAGTTCCAGCCACAGACTTGAGGCTCACCAGTATAATACTTCATGGACATCAGACAGATGGTGACCGTTAAGGTACCAACGATGACTTCCCACGGATGGGAGGTACAGAACCGCCCGTAGGACCAAAAGGCACGTGACAACATCTCTGAATGTATTCTACAAAACGATGAAGAAAGAAATATGATATGTTTTCTAAAAGTAAAAGATGTATTTATGTAAAAGTCTGGATCTTGGACTACCTCGCTGGAATAAAGAGTAAAACCCATTTGGGAGGAACGTGAGCGGTGTTTCGGTTGGAGGAACGACGATATCGATGCGATAAACCACACCGATCTATCAGAGACTTTTCACAAAGTCTGTCTACGTGGACTTTAGGACATTATCTAATATTGCATCAAACAGACGGAACATCAAAAGAAAGGGAAGTATTCAAGAAAGCAACTTTTTACCACAGTATTGAAAATGTGGCTACATATTGACTTTCATAAACATGTTTAAAAGCTTATGATTTACCAGGACAAAAATTCAAAGTGACTTGTGTTATATACAAAGTGTATTAACTTTTGGAATTACCAACTGTTTAAAAGAACGTCAGATAACCAACATGTCTAAACAATTTGGACTTTTCACCAACTTGTTTAAAGTGTGGACAAACACCAATGTACAAAGCTTTGTTCAAAATATGATTCCAATTGACCAAACCAATGAACCACAATCCCTCCTCCTCAGAAATTTTATCGAGGATAGCTCTTAAAAGTGGTGGAGAAAATTACTGATTCCATTCCATTCTAACAAATTTATCACCAAAACATCTAGTTTAGGTACACAAATTGCTTTAGTGAGTATAACATTCCTAAAACATGGCTGTTTGCTAGACAAAACAAAAGTTGGGTTTTCTTCACTTTCTTGATCCACAAAATTCCTAAAATTGCTTCTCTAATTAAAACTCAGCCTTTGATTTTAGGATATATAGAAATAATACAACAATTAATAAATATCCCATCGGTTTGCAATGATATTACAGATAGCATAATTTTTAAACGATGAAACTTTTGTTCAAGTTCCGTTTTCACTGCAATGTTTCCAAAAAAATTGCTCCTGACTTGACAGTTTGAAAATTTTAAGAAAAGAAGTTTTTCTCTTAACACACAAAAAATAATTACAACCCCCCCAAAAAAATCTCACCTGGGTAAGTCAACACCAAAGGTGGATATTTGACTGGTAAGCTGGGGTTTCATTCCTTTCAAATGAAATTCCTTGATATGAGCCCTGCCATTACTAGACTCAGCAATGAGAACTTGCTCAATCTTTTCAAAACCCATTTTTTTGGTTTGGAGAGAGGATCCTTACACTCCGAGGTGCAGTGGCAGACTGAGGTATCAACCGCCGGTGGCTAAGCCAGGCTGATTGCGAAGGTACCAGTATGTACAAATTACCAAGGAGGTCATTATCCCACCAGTCTCATTTTCAGGTTAATTTTCTACCATCTCAATTTGAAGGACAGAGGATGGATGTCTCATCTTCAAAGTTGGCTGAAGAGTCAAATAATGGTCACTAATTGTGACAGAATTTTTTTTTTTTTTTGTCTTTGACCACCCACCCAAATTGAAGTTTTCCTCACTGACGCATATTCTTTGTAGAAATTGGAACAAGCTTTCTTGGCAATGACTTGTAGAGTCAAACAGCCAGTGGATATTACTTTTGATCATTTAACAAATGCTATTTTATTATGTTCAAGCCTACATTGGGAGCCAAAACTCATGACATTTGAATGTAAGATTCTACCAATTAGAATTTTTGCTTAACTTTTCTTTCAGGTCATATATATGACTAAGTAACAAAGTATTATTTTATTGTTATTTGCCAACAAACTGGGCTAAGATATTGAAAAACATACATTATATCATACATAACCACAGTAAACATCTAACTTGTTTCAATATAAAGTTCCATCTATCTCATAATTCATCAATTTTTTTACAACACTTTTTAAATTTGCAAATTTGCAAATACAACAGGTTTTCTGTTTCTGATGCAAGAGATAGAATAATGGGTTCCTATGGTGACAGTGAGAGGTCAACAAGAAGAGCAGAGTTTCAATTTTATTCAAGACCATATATGTGTATATAGCAGTTTCCTATCACCCTAGTTTCAATGTTATTCAAGACCATATATGTGTATATATAGCAGTTTCCTATCACCTTAGTTTCAATGTAATTTCAAGACATAGCAGTTTCCTATCACCTTAGTTTCGATGTTATTCAAGACCATATATGTGTATATATAGCAGTTTCCTATCACCTTAGTTTCAATGTTATTTCAAGACCATATGTATATAGCAGTTTCCTATCACCTTAGTTTCGATGTTATTCAAGACCATATATGTGTATATATAGCAGTTTCCTATCACCTTAGTTTCAATGTTATTTCAAGACCATATGTATATAGCAGTTTCCTATCACCTTAGTTTCGATTTTATTCAAGACCATATGTATATATATAGCAGTTTCCTATCACCTTAGTTTCCATGTTATTCAAGACTGTATGTATATAGCAGTTTCCTATCACCTTAGTTTCGATTTTATTCAAGACCATATGTATATATATAGCAGTTTGCTATCACCTTAGTTTCCATGTTATTCAATACAGTATGTATATATAGCACTTTCCTATTACCTTAGTTTCCATGTTATTCAATACCATATACAGCAGTTTCCTATCACCATAGTTTTGATGTTATTCAAGACCATATAGCAGTTTCCTATCACCTTAGTTTCAATGTAATTTCAAGACCATTGTATATAGCAGTTTCCTTTCACCTTAGTTTCAATGTAATTTCAAGACCATATGTATATATAGCAGTTTCCTATCACCTTAGTTTCAATGTAATTCAAATCTATACATCTATATAGCAGTTTCCTATCACCTTAGTTTCAATGTTATTTCATGGAGGAGAGTTATCCATCAGATGTTGTAATTTGTTATGCAGCATTCATAAGAAGTTTCAAGGGAATATCCAGGGAAGCAAAAGATCAAGCACCTCCTCAATGTCACCACTGAAGCTAAGAAATACATGAAAGATTTTTTTTTCACAAAAGTAGCAATTCAATGTGAAGAGATATTTCACAACAATCAAAAATGATTTGAGATGTCTGTTGTAAAGTTTCGTAGACCTTCTAGCAGATCTTGTAAAATTTGTGTCTCCATCAAGTCCCTTTTGCAATAATTCAGTCCCAAGACCAAAAACTATGTTTGTGTCACTTACTGTAGCAGCTCAAGAAGCTGCAGAAATGGAAGTCAATGTTGATGTTGTTCCTTAGTTGTGGAAGAAATACTGCAGTTTTCAACAATACATTCCCAATGGTATGGCTCCTTCTGATATTCGGTTTATTGATAATGCTCCGTTAGGGACTAAACTACAGTACAGTCAGTAGTGCGAAGTTCGGCATACTGCGAAGTTTGGACACCCTAAGAAATACACGATTTCACCATGAAAATCTACAGGAAGAGCCAAATTTCACCAAAAAGTATGAAGCTACAGTTATTTTCTCTCCAAAATGACCCGTGTGCAAGAAAGTACATATTTGTCAATAAAATGACGGAGATCTATGAAGTCTGTTATAATTACTGAAAGAGCAACTGCGCCACCAATTTTATCACTAGCGCCACACTGTAGGTTGGGTGTCCGAACTTCGCAATACTCTAGCAAAGAATTACCAGTTCCACAATCACGAAGAATCTTCTTGGAATACAACGTAAAAACAGTTTGCAGGAAAGAAAGTTTGGCCGTGTATCGTACTAAAACAAATTTCTCCCACCATATCAAGTATATTTTCATGTGATTTATACCAGAAGATTTAGTTTTGGGGTGTTTTAGGGCTTAGGTGTCCGAACTTCGAAGTGACCATGCTACAACTTCAGTTTGTTGATGTTTGATGTCAGTAGTTATATACCTCAGTTGTCACAGAAATACAGGGCATGACATCTAGCAAGAAAATTGATCGTTTACAAGTTATAATTTCAGGTACAATTTTGTAGATTTAACTACTGTAGGACCACAAACTTGAGTAAAGAAACTGTCAATTACTGGAAGCCCACAGCAGATTTTTTTTATTATTAACAAAAACATTATGCTAAGTTTTTAAATCGCAAATTAACCTAAAACATTCTTAGAAACATTGCAAAACAAGGTTCTAAAACATTCCAGACTTACAGAGAAGATAAAAAAATGCTTTTTTTAAATACAAGACTGCAGCATAGACCATGCAGATCTCTCAAGTGATTTCTTTCCTTGTCACAAGTTCTGAGTTATCATGGGATTGTCAAGTAGTACCAGCAGAAGGGTGCAGAGAGAACCTTGTGTCACTATGCATGTATTAATCATGCTTTTACTGCATGACCAAAATGATTCCCAAAACGTTGATAGACTGGTACAGTTAAGGAAGAAAGCCAGATCATGAAAGAAGCATGTCATTCAGACAACAAAAAATACAAGTAACTGAACAACGGAAAACTGGCTGGGAAATTTTTACCAATCAAAGAGAAAATTTTGCTGGAATGGGAATCCAACCAGTGACTTCAGGGTCACAAGCTCTGCAGCTCTATCAACTGAGCTACCCAGCCCTTTAGATGCTGATGATGCTGACGCTTTGGCCATTTCTTTGCTTGAGGTGCCACTCAGAAGCCACGGTCCCATGAAAATCCAGTAACCAGGAATCAATTTCCCAGGTTTACCTGATACAATTCTCAAAGCGATGGAGGGAAGGGATTTCAAGAGAAATTTTGGCTTTTGTATAAGCAATGAACAGCGGAAACAGGCTTGGAAATTATAAACGATGGAAAAGTTGTAAGAGCTCAGGGCCTGTTATCCTAAGGTTACTGGTTCCAATCCCATTCTAGCCAAAGAAAAACCTTTCTCCCCCTCCCCCAAAAACAAAATTAACATCTATGTAAATTTGTGTTGTTAAAAAAGTCAAATGTTGTTCCTTGAAGCGGCCAACTAAGAAACTTACCTCACCATAGAAATCTTCTTAACAGATTTTCAAAATGCTCGGTGAAGGGTAACCGCGTTCACAATTTGTATGCATGGCTGTGCCTTATACCAACACTGAAGAACGGTCTCAATGACCCTCCCTGTAGTAAAATTTACTGGTGACTCAACCACATTATTGACAAAACTAGTCAATGTGGATTGCATGCAAACAATATATCAAAGTTTGGTTGTTGGAAATTCAAACAATAAAGTAACATGAGCTCAATGTGTGAAAATTGTCCTGCAAGCTTATCTTTAAAAGCATGGTCTACCCTTTGTCTTTTTTTCCATTTTCAAGGTTTTACAAAATTACTTGTGAACTGATCCTAACTGTGTGAGCATTTCAAGGTTACTAACAAACTCCTTTATATATATATATAGAAACATGTATCAACACAGGAAAATATTCCAATTCCAATTCATACATGTACAGTATGCAATGATCTAACTAGTACTGCAGGTATACAACGATTTGAACAGTGTGATGAACTGATGATTATATCACATTCTCATGTTTAAGAGTTATTTCATTGTGAAAGTCTTAGTAGTGAATATATCATCTTGTTGGTCAATCAAAACTATCCTTGGGGTTCAAGGACCTTCTACAAATAAATATATTTTTTAAATCCAAGCAATTCCAGAATTTCTAAAAAATTGATCTTCTTGGAAAACCAACTTTGCTACAACCTTTAATTGAAAGTCCATTTGAAAGCTCTGCTAATAGATCTCTGTTGTTCTCAAGTGACCTTTGACCTCCAACCAACTTTGCTACAACCTTTACTTAAAAGTCCATTTGAAAGCTCTGCTAATAGATCTCTGTTATCCTCAAGTGACCTTTGACCTCCAAGCAACTTTGCTATGTAACCTTTACTTAAAAGTCCATTTGAAAGCTCTGCTAATAGATCTCTGTTATCCTCAAGTGACCTTTGACCTCCAAGCAACTTTGCTATGTAACCTTTACTTAAAAGTCCATTTGAAAGCTCTGCTAATAGCTGTTATCCTTAAGTGACCTTTGACCTCCAATCCAGAAGGCCACTGCGTATCAAGTACTCTTCCAGTATGGATACTGTACGAGCATTGCATCGAGCAATTCTGAGACTTGTCATAGCTGCAGGTATTGTTTCCTTGTTTACTAATTATTCATATACCGTGTCGCCGACAGTTCAAAGTATGAGAGTAACTAAAGCTGGGCGTACAATTCAAAGTCAGTTAGCTTTTCAAGAGATGAACACTGTGGACCTCAAAGGACCTTTCAGTTCCAAGATGAACAACTGAGAGTTAGGCTGATAACAGAACAGCTAGATTTACAGACCACACATATAAATTCAATATAGAGTTTTACCCTCACTTGTTATAGAACTTACAGTACTTTGCATGCAAGGTAATTTTGACCAGTGCTGTTGACCTGAAATGACATGTTGACCTCATCTACACCAAGACAAAGGCAACAAGAACTTAATAATGGGCAACTACTATACAGAGTACCCAGCTCTGAGGGATATGACATTAACATGCTGAGTGCCAATAACTTGCAGATTAAACAGTGACCAGGGCGGTAGCCATGGGGTGGGTATGTGGGTGACGGGAGGGGACCCTGAGCTCTGTTTTAAGATAACTTTGCGAAATTTACAAAGGCAACATGTGAGATACAAACAGATCTATGTACATCCATCACATGGTATATTATTGTTCATTCCATTTTATTAGTAAGAAGACAAAAGGCAGCCCTGAATGGCCACGACAGTGACGACCCAAATGCTAAGATTTGTATTGAAAGTAACTTTTGGAGAAAACATTGAACAATGACCCATGTAAATAGTCTGCACATAGTAATACATGTCTTTAGGACATTAAACAGGATTTCAACCAAATGGGACAACAATGCAAGATTATTCTCAATCACAATATCACAAAATGTGCAATAAGATTTTGTGTGAAATTGAACGAGCATTACTGTACCATAGAGCACTGTTGTTAGAACTTGGGATAGTAGGATATATATACTAGTGTTTACACGGGTGCAAATATCGGGAACCGGTAACCCGAGAGCCGTTACCCGTTCGGTATCCGGGTACCAGGAAAAAAATTGTTTACCCTCGTGTATCGCGGTTTACAAGAAACTACATATTTGATGCTATCATAAATGAATGATATTCTCTACTGACAATGTTTGCATGTTCAAATACGTAGGTGTAAGATAAGGTATAAAACCTTCCTCAATAATTTCTATTGCTTTTGTTTCTTTCATTAACTTGTTAATAACTTCAAATAATAAACACGACTACTAACATAGCACTGCCTTAGCTGCTTATGTTTGCTCTCCACCTCTATTGGATTAGACCAAATATCAAATAATTTAGCTCTTAAACAGTTTTTACTACTAGACTATCTATTATGCAGGCCCAGGGTTCGGCATTTGCCGCGAGATTGCGCGATTCGCGCAATTTGATCGCATTTGGAATAACGTTTAGTAAAAAGCAATTGCGATTATTATTTTTTAGTTATCCCGTCTATACTCCATTAGTGACATCTCGTAAAATTCCTTGTTAGTCTTTCCTTCTATGAAATAATTGAATGAATAAATAACAATGGGGAAAATCTAGCCTAACCATCTGTTTATTTGCTGAAATTGTGACACAGTTATAAGATATCCATGGAATACTTTCATTATTGCTGTTATCTTCAACAACATGGTTGCCTAACACCATACTAAGTCAATGGGGTAATCTACCTATTAAACCAACTGTTAATTAGCTGAAATTGTGACGCATTAATAAGATATCCATGGAATACTTTCGTTATTGCTGTTATCTTCGACCACATACTGTAGTAGCCTAACACCACACTAAGTCAATGGGAAAAATCTTGCCTAACCATCGGTTTGCCAAAAAAAAACGAAAAAAAAGCACTTTGCGTAGGATTCGGGTAATAAGTTAGGAACCGGTAGTATCGTGTCGGGCGGGTACCCGGATACCCCATGCAAGCACTTATATATACGTATTGCTGCTATTGCATTGTATCATACTGTAGTTGATGCAATGATCGACTCTCTGAGTGCACAAAGCACTAACTGTAGAGTGCAAAATACACATGACAGATTATTATGTCTAACCTACAAATGTTTAAGAATTATCTTTTCCTTCTGGCTGTCCCTCTGCCAACCAGGTCTTACTCTTTGGTTGTGTGAACAGCAAATTATTTGGTTGTCTGTGATATTTAGGAAAGTAACTAACAAAGAATGACCAATATGTACTGTATACCGTATGGAGAGATATAAGTTTGGTGAATAGAACACCATCAGGTTCGGCGGTCGGCCAGTGAAACTCCCTTTTCCAGGGTGGATCATATGCCTAACACTATTTTGGTTTCATTACAATATCTCCAAAGTTACGGACAGCGATAGCAATCTATCACTAATTTACAATGCAGTCCGAATTTGATACATGTAAACAACTTGTCGTCGGACAAATTCATAAGCTGATATAGGTTGGTTTAACAGAAGTTTGGTTGTCGTGGACCATGGGACATTTGTAAAAAGTTGGTCCTGACCTACTGTACCTGTTATCTGAGCTCATTTTATTCCCAATGATTTTGAAAATCTGGTCATGAATCCAAAACTGATTATGATGTATTATAGAGAAAAGGAGGTACACTGTATAGTAATTAGAGTATTTTCAAAGCAAAACTCATAGTATAGCTGCTAGAATGGCAGTTGTACGGTTGCCTAGCCATATGATCCTGTGTAACCATTTTCCTAAACAGCACATGTGTTATTTCAGCCAACCGTACTCGATAAACGTAATATATTACTATCTAGGCCTGGGCCTATCTCTAGCTATTTATTTTTCATAAATGAGAGACGAAAGCCTCAGTTTTGAGGGATTAAGTTTGTAAAGTAAGATATTACTTAACAACAACCGATCGATGAGGGTGTTTCTCGGCACTTGACCACTTAATACTGAGGGACATGAAGGTATGCCACGCATCAGACTGAAGTCTACAGCAGTGTGTACTGCAGAACAGAACCCAATATTATATCCCCAGTGTGTAAACCAGAAAGAGAGGACTGGTTCCTGGTGGGTTTGTAAAGGAACCATGACTCTGGCTAAAGCTTAAGCATAGCCTAGAACTTATTTAACCACTGGCCATAGACCTCACCTATGTAATAATTTATTTCGGCTTACAATAGCACAGAATACGTAATGCAAGAGTACAAATCATGCTAACCAACAATTTGTTTTATGGTCTAATCTCAGTCACACTAAATTTCAAGTGTATACCAAGAAACTGTTCAACGTCTTGTGATTAACATGATATATGACACATCAAATCCTATCACCAGTGACTAATTCCCCCTTCCGATGAATTAATATAAGAACAACATAAATTTTACGTGAAAGGGGTCTCCATGACCAGAATACAACGTACCTGTTTAAACAATAAAAATCAACCCCAGATTAAAATTTGGTACAATATCTATAATCTAACAAGACACAAGTCTGAACACATAATTTTTTGGCTGAAGTTTGCCACTGAATATTCTCGGTATACACCCTACTTTCTCTACTTTCTTTATAAAGGCAAGACTAAAAAATCACCAAGATGGTCTGAAGATATATTATTAAATTTCTACCCAATCACTGCAAAACTCTGAATGGTATTGACTTGCAGAAAGTTTTGGCGATGTCAATTTTAGACTAGAATACTGTTATTACGTTAACTTGTACTTGTATTACTTAGGCCTAGGCTAAGTTGTATTTGTATTGTAAGACGGGCCCAGGATTTGGCAAGTTCTTCAGTTTTAACTTTTACTTGTCTAAACTTTTGACTTAGGCCTAACACTAGTTACAGTACACATAGAACAACGCCATAGTCATATATACCTAGTAAATATATTGTAAGTATTTACCGCCTCTTAAAAGTTTGTTCATTATACTTGCCTTCGTCCAAGTAAGAATGTAGCCTAACGTTGGGCCTATACCCTTGCTTGAATGTAACTCTCGAACGTAGCCTTGCGTGAACCGCTGAACACAGAGTAGGATAGGCCTGTTGTCAGTGTTGTTAGGCCCGACGTTAGGCTATTCCTTTGGTTTGTCTTCTTTTGAGATTATTTCGATAAAAACGTTTCTTGTGATAAGGAAATTGTATCCTATGCGCCGTTAAAATTTTGTTATGATACATTGTAATGTGTCAAGAACGACTTTTATTTGAGACGTAATCTACCATTTCGGCCATGACAACTGCTTGCACTATGTCAATGTGAT